>NC_059220.1:33123587-33126087 GCF_020615455.1 Coregonus clupeaformis
TAATCAGCACAACAGTTTCAGCTGTGCTAACATAATTGCAAAAGGGTTTTCTAATGAGCAATTAGCCTTTTAAAATGATAAACTTGGATTAGCAAACACAACGTGCCATTGGAACACAGGACTGATGGTTGCTGATAATGGGCCTCTGTACGCCTATGTAGATATTCCATTAAAAATCAGCCGTTTCCAGCTACAATAGCCACTTACAACATTAACAATGTCTACACTGTATGTCTGATCAATTTGATGTTATTTTAATGGACACATTTTTTTTTTTCGAAAACAAGGACATTTCTAAGTGACCCCAAACTTTTGAATGGTAGTGTGTATTCACAGGAGAGAAAACTGTAAAAACACATGCAATACTCTAGGATAATGTAGCCTTTGAAAAATCCCAGTTGACTGTGGAATTCATGCCTTTTGAGACCAAACAATATGAAATGTAAAGCCTATTTTAAGTACCAGTATGAGAGGTAGTGGGAGAGAATGCCAGCCAGCCCATCTAAGCCGAGGACAGTCCAGGGCAGCCCCATGTGAGCAGTAATTGTTTTGGAGTTTCCTGAGGTGAAACAGCCCACCACACACAGCTCTCTACCCACATGCCAGACTCACATGCACACAGGCCAAGTGTGTGTAAGTGTGTGCCCTGAGTGTATTTGATTCTGTGTGTATGTGAATCGTCTGTGCGTGTGGAATACACAAACACACACACACAATGCCACGGGGGCAGCCCGCGTGTCTCTGGCCAGCTCAGAGGGTAGAGAGGTGGCTGCTGGGAGAGCTGTTCTGGGCATGCCCGCTTCACACTGGCAGCCATGATTGTTTTTGGCGTCTTGAGGCCCCAGGACGGGTCATCAGGCCCAGGGAGCCGGGGTGGCCAGGATGTGCCTGTTTATAATTCTCTAATAATTCACCCTGCAGCCTGAACTTGTGTGTGTGTGTGTGTGGATAGATGCCAGTGTCCCAGTCCTGTGAGTTCAGCGAGAGTACCACACAGACACACACACACAATGCACACACACATCAATAGCTGAGAGCATATATTCAAATCCACCGGCATTGTAATACTTACACAATAACAAAACATATTACATTTTAGTCATTTAGCAGACACTCTTATCCAGAGCGACTTACAGTTAGTGAGGGCATACATTTTCATACTGGTCCCCCGTGGGAATCGAACCCACAACCCTGGCGTTTACCAACTGAGCTACACGGGACTACATATCCAAATACTACTGTTCCAGAATAATATCTCACAATGGTTTTTGGTGTTGTACAAATAACCATGTAGGCCCTCATATTTCTGCATAATAACTTGACAGTGTTTGAAGACAGTTATGATGATCATTGTGAACGATGCTATTATCAGTTCTTCACGCACATATGACATGGTACTGTTGGCTTCTCTTCATCATAATGGTGGAGGTCAATGTTCTAAAGGGTCTCTTACCAGCAAGTCAGCTGTATGTGTGCATTTCCATCTCCTATCTTCACTTCAGTTTAGTTTTGTCTTTACTTCAAGTTTACATTTTTGTCATTTAGCAGACGCTCTTACCCAGAACAACTTACAGTAGTGAGTGCATCCATTTTTCATACTGGTCCCCCCTGTGAGAATCGAACCCAATACCCATTGTAATACATGTTGTACTATATGCTGATTGAAGGTAGTTATCATGTGGTGGAGGAGGGATGAATACGCGTATGCACGCACACACACATTCCTCTAGTCTTTTTTTTCTCGAAACACAAATTAGGAGAAGTGAAGAGCACTACAAACACACATACATACATATACACACACTCCTCTTGAGACATATAACATCTCAGCATGCATTTAGAGAAAGAGGGAGCTCTTGTCTGGAGAGAATGCGAGAGATGGAGAGAGGGAGGATGCGAGAGGGAGAGATGGAGTAGTTGCGGTTGTTGTAGCTGATTATTTGCTGTTTATGCGAGGGGCCTGCGTGAGACAATCACCCCAAGTGCCCTCCAATCAGAGCCTGAGTACAGTCGCAAGGGGTGGGGGCTGGGGCGAGACCTAACGAACCCTCTACCCTCCTACCCTCTCTCTCCTCTTCTCTTCTCTCCTCTCCTCTGTCCACGCCCTCTCTTCCCTCCACTACTCTCTCCCTCTTCAGTACACTTTATTCCATTCCATTGTGCCACTGAGCCCAAGGGCAAAGCATTCACCTCCTCTCACCTCCTTACTCTACCATTCGCTCTCTACCCTTTCTGCTTAAGGGGATTCAGGCAGCAGGGTTAAAGAGTAGTTCTCACTGAAACTTAAAACAGTGTGAAAGAGAGAGCGAAAGAGAGAGAGAATATTACAATAAAAGAGAGAAAGATAACTGATGAGAGAGAAAGAAAAAGACAATGAAGGGGCTAATGAGAGAGATATGGAACGATAGAGCATGTCATTTGTCCTCTTCTGATTGGGGTCATCGGTGTGATCTGTGACAACACTGTGTCACCTCTGACCTTCAGCCCAGCCTCTACGACC
>NC_059220.1:33131087-33251087 GCF_020615455.1 Coregonus clupeaformis
CTGCCTGGCCTGCACCCTATTTCACTGTGGGGCTAGAGGAGTTAGAGCCCTATCTATGTTGGTAGATAAGAGGAGAGCACCCCTCCAGCTAGGATGGAGTCCGTCACTCCTCAGCAGGTCAGGCTTGGTCCTGTTTGTGGGTGAGTCCCAGAAAGAGGGCCAATTATCCACAAATGTTATCTTTTGGGAGGGGCAGAAAACAGTTTTCAACCAGCGATTAAGTGCTGAGACTCTGCTGTAGAGCTCGCCACTTCCCCTAACTGGGAGGGGGCCAGAGACAATTACTCGATGCCGACACATCTTTCTAGCTGATTTACAAGCTGAAGCTATGTTGCACTTGGTGACCTCTGACTGTTTCATCCTAACATCGTTGGTGCCGACGTGGATAACAATATCTCTATACTCTCTACACTCGCCAGTTTTAGCTTTAGCCAGCACCATCTTTAGATTAGCCTTAACGTCGGTAGCCCTGCCCCCTGGTAAACAGTGTATGATCGCTGGGTGATTCGTTTTAAGTCTAATACTGCGGGTAATGGAGTCGCCAATGACTAGGGTTTTCAATTTGTCAGAGCTAATGGTGGGAGCCTTCGGCGTCTCAGACCCCGTAACGGGAGGAGTAGAGACTAGAGAAGACTCAGACTCAGACTCCACTCGCTACATAATGGGGAAAACCGGTTGAAGGTTTCTGTCGGCTGAATGAGCGACACCGGTTGAGCATTCCAACAGTATTTCCCCTCCAGAAGCCATGAGAAAGTTGTCCGGCCGCGGGACTGTGCGGGGGGATTTATACTAACGTTACTGTCTGTACTTACTGGTGGCACAGACGCTGTTTCTTCCTTTCCTACACTGAGATTACCCTTGCCTAACGATTGCGTCTGAAGCTGGGCTTGTAGCACAGCTATTTTCGCCGTAAGGCGATCGTTCTCCTGTATATTATGAGTACAGCGACTGCAATTAGAAGACATCATGTTAATGTTACTACTTAGCTTGGCTGTTGAAGATGTTGATGAACCATGTCCAGATAAAGCGTCCGGAGTGAAAAAGTTGAATAAGGGAAAAAGTTGCGATGGAAAAAGGAAAATAACGTAAAGTTGGCAGCTAAAACGCACAGGAAAATGACTCTTCTGTCTCGGGATAAACGTCCGGGGTGAAAAAGTTTAACGAAAAAAGATGAGTGAGGACAAAACTAAAAAGTTGGTAAATTTGTTGAACACAAAGATTGATTAAACGTTTATTAAAAGTAAAACGTGAATAGTTTGGCAGGTAGCCAAGTAGCAACAAACAGCACAGCAGTACGGAGACAATACCAGTTACAGTCCCGCTCATACTTACTTTTAACAGTTCCTAAAATCAGAACGGATCATGGCAAAAAGTGTTTTAACTACTCAGCTCCATGGTCTTGGAATTCTCTCCAGACCGGCTTGAAACTCCAGGATCTTGTTTCCTTGGAGGAGTTAAAAAGTTTGGTTGACTCACATGTTACTGAGGAATGTGATTATCATTAGGACTTGATGCGGTGGTACATATGATTGATTTCTTATCTATGACGCTTGTATGTGTCTGTAATTGAAATGTATGTGTGTCTACGTATATATTTTTTACAATGTTGTATATGTCTGTAAGTTGTTACAGTATGTCTGATATTTGTCTCAAACATTGTTCCCCCACTGCTGCTGTCTTGGTAGGACCAGGTCTCTGTTGAAAAATATATGTTATCTCAATGAGACTAACCTGGATAAATAAAGGTTAAAAACACACACACAGAGCTTTAAGCGGTGGCATGGCGTGCTGAGGGGATCGTATCACAGAGAGGTAGCTAGCATTGGCAAGGCGTTCTACTGATGTCAGGCTGTTTACTGAGTTGCCAGGTTACATTTAGACTGGCTGACAGGCAGCAGGGGAGGACCTGTGTGTGTGTGTGTGTGTGTGTGTGTGTGTGTGTGTGTGTGTGTGTGTGTGTGTGTGTGTGTGTGTGTGTGTGTGTGTGTGTGTGTGTGTGTGTGTGTGTGTGTGTGTGTGTATGTGTGTATGTGTGTTTGTGTAGTCTTACCGGTACAGTCAGAGCAGTAACAGTTGAGGAGTATGTGGTCTGTGTGGTGTTTTCTGCAGCCAGGTCACCCGTGATACAAGTCAGTATTCGATGTCCATCCATGTCTGAGGACATCGGGAGATAAAGTGGAAACCGGCCACAAGTGGCAACAGTGAGCACTTTTACCTTCAAGTAGGTATCGGTTTTGCTAGGGCGTTGTGGACGGGATGGCATATTTGTACGTTTGAATCTAGCGATAGAAAGTTGTTTATGAGATTTTTTTTTACGCCTATCCCAAACCTTAACCCTTACCTTAACCATTCAGAGTTAATGCCTAACCTTAAGATGTTGGAGTTAATTCCTGAACTTAACCCTAACCTTCAAAATTATGAGTTAATGCCTAAACTTAACCTTAAACACTTCGGAATTTGACGTTTGGAACAACCTCGAAATATGAGGAACATGGATGAACATCTAATTCTGACATGAGACTGTGAGAGCTGGTAGGTTTTCTGTACACCAGTCGATACTGTGAGATCAGTCCATTGGGTTGGCCAGGCTGTGTCCATTTTAACTGTATTGAGTATGCACCTGATAACAGGTATTACACATACATTGAGAATAGCATAGGATGTCAAGCGCATATCACGTTTTCTTCCATCCCTCTCTTTCATCTCTCACTCACTGGTAGGTAAGAAAGTAGAAGGAGCCATGACCTCTGGACCCACCTCCATTGTGACAGAGCCCCGGGATTTGTGGGCGTGTATCCCTGTACTTGTATTGCCTGAAGGGCTGGAGGGCGTCGCTGGCGTCAATGAACTCTAGCGGCCCATTGGACCAGATGAACACCAGCAGCTACTCTGCATCCCCGTTGGTCACCTGGCAGGAAACAGGAAGACGAAGTGAGTTAGGGAAATTAACCCTGAGATTCATCTCAAAGAGAGAGAGAGAACATTGAGAGAGGGAGGGAAAGAGAGCGAGAGAGAAGGGAGAGGAGAAGGAGATAAGGATGGTAGTCTCTAATCGTGCCAGCTGCATCAGAACTGTGCATGTGTGTATGTGTGTGTGTACGCATGTCTTGGCTCACATGGTGCCCCTAAACTACCACACACAGACTTGATGACATACAACAAACAACCCCCCTCCCATCCCTCCACCCCTTTGCTTCGTCGATAGCTGATGCAAGCCCTCTCAGATCTATAGCAAGCCCCCATTATATGTGAGAGTCAGACATCATCACATTTGGTTGTGTTTGTTCACACACACACTTGTCAGAGTCCAAACCCAACCAGACATGATCTGAATACTTTTTCAGATCCTAACTTGAAATGTTTACACGTAACTCCAATTCTGGAGCAAATATCCCATTGACATTTGTGTCTGGATTACTAAAGTCGGACTTCCTTGTGTGGATGTGAAGTTAGGATTCTTCCCTCAGCCTGTATGCTAATGATGTTTCCACAGGACTTATCAGGGCTTAGATACTCTCTGACCCTGCATACAGATACCTCTAGTCAACAACACATACTTGACCTTGACCACAAACAAACACACAGGTAACTGCCAAAATAAAGGAAACACCAACATAACGTTTCTTAATAGGGCGTTGGGCAACCACAAGCTGCCAGAACAGCTTCAATGCACCTTGGCATAGATTCTGGAATTGTTATTACCTGTGTATACATGTTTATTACCTGTGTATGAATGATTATTGACTGTGTATAAATGGTTATTACCTGTGTATGAATGGGTATTACCTGTGTATGAATGATTATTGACTGTGTATGAATGGTTATTACATGTGTATTAATAGTTAATGACTGTGTATGAGTGGTTATTACCTGTGTATGAATGGTTATTACCTGTGTATAAAGTATGACGTGATGAGTCTGTTGGGCTTGTTGGGGGGTATTTGTATTTGAATGTACTGTAGCTAGCTAGCAAGTTAACTCACAGATCAAAGACATACGAAAATCTGCATCACCCCTTCTAGACACATAACTGAAGACTAGATTGTGGTAAATATTGAGATTTGGCTTATTAGGTGGTTCACGATTAGAAAGGCTCTAGAGGAAAAAATACAGTTTGGGCGATGGGGGACTAATAAATTGGGCTCTGCTGGTTCCGTTTTATTGACCAATCAGTGCTCTCTGATTTATCCTGCTTTTGACCACAGATGCTGGATTTACTACGGCACTGTGGGTAATTTAGTAGGAGCTGAACATGGTCAGAGGGATAGTGCATCACAGAGATACTGGGATGGATGAGTTCAGAGAGTCAATGAACAGTCAGGACCAAGAGATGGCTGTCTGTCTGCAGAGAGGTGGGAAGAGATGTGGGAGGTCAGGGCTGGACGTATCACCTCTCACCCTCTGTGTATGTCTATGTGTGTGTGTGTGTGTGTGTGTGTGTGTGTGTGTGTGTGTGTGTGTGTGTGTGTGTGTGTGTGTGTGTGTGTGTGTGTGTGTGTGTGTGAGTGAGTGAGTGAGTGAGTGAGTGAGTGAGTGAGTGAGTGAGTGAGTGAGTGAGTGAGTGAAGAGTGAGAGAGAGAGAGAGAGAGAGAGAGAGAGAGAGAGAGAGAGAGAGAGAGAGAGAGAGAGAGAGAGAGAGAGAGAGAGAGAGAGAGAGAGAGAGAGAGAGAGAGAGAGAGAGAGAGAGAGAGAGAGAGAGAGAGAGAGAGAGAGAGAGAGAGAGTTTGGCTGTGGATGTTTTGTTGTGAGGGTTTGGCTGTGGGTGTGTGTATGCAGGCTTTGGCTATGATTGTCTGCCTGAAGTAATCCATCTCTAAATATTATCTTCTCATTATGTGTGTTTACTATGAGAGGGGCCTGATATGGGGGAAATCACACAGACACATCCATAGGCAGGCTATTCTAGCGTCATTACAGGTTGATTCTAAAAGAGGGGAAGTATTGCCTGGTCTCTCACGCTTGGTTAAGCTGCTGGACCCAGGGCTTGGAGTGTGTGTGTGTCTCTGTGTGTGAATATGTGCGTGTGTTCAAGCATATGTGTGTGCGTGTGCTAGTGTTTGTGTGTTAATGTGTGTGCGTTAATGTGTGTGTTAATGTGTGTGTGACAGATCGCTACTGAAGGGTCTCTCCTGGCTGCTGCAGCTGCCATTACTCCTGATTAGGCTCTGTGTGGAGTTGAAAGTAGGAAAGTGTAAAGCTGCTGATTAGTTGTAAATAATAGAACTTAAGAATAGCTCCCCATTGAACCTCTGTGGCAGCCAGGCAGAGATCAAAGTAGGGCGTAATACAGGCTGGGTGTGTGTGTGTGCATGTATTTGTGTGTGTGTGTGTGTGCATCTCGGTAGAAGGCTACATCTGCTGAGGGAGAAAGCTATGAGGAAAGGTGAATAATTTAAATTTTTCATTTGTTAAGATAATCAGGCCATTCTCAATACATCCTGGAACTCATGAATGTTGAATGACCTATCAGCCTACAGTTGGCGTGAATTATGGAAAGGCACCTCTGATGGGAAAATTAACATAGCGTGTGTGTGTGTGTGTGTGTGTTTGTGTGTGTGTGGAGGCAGAGGCTAGTGAGTTAGAGAAAGGAGACAGAGATCACAAGCAGCCTTATTGAGAGGTTGGGCGGGTCACATTTATTTTGTCATAGAAATGTCACATACATTATAGCCTATATGAGCCTACAGGGCCTTTGCCACCACACTCTTAGAAAACAGGGTTTCAAAACGGTTATTCGGCTGTCCCCATAGAAGAACCCTTTTTGGTTCCAGGTAGAACTCTTTTGGTTTCCATGTAGAATGCTCTGGGGAAAGGGTTCTACATGGAAACCAAATAAAGTTTTACTTTGAACCAAAAAGGGTTCTTCAAAGGGTTCTCCTATGGGGACAGTTGAAGGACCCTTTTAGGTTCTAGATAGCACCTTTAGGTTCTAGATAGCACAATGAGTGTACCCATTGGTGGACCACTGCATTAGGGCAGTCTTTCCCACACAGGGAAAACCTGACTCCAGTCCAGATAATACATGCTTTAGCCAACTCCTGACAATTGCTGTCATATATGTTTGAAATGACAATGAACCAACATGGCAGTGAGTTGGCTGAAGCACATACATGTCTGGACAACCAGATAAGGGGTTGGGAGTAGGGGGTAGACAGAGAGGGGTGTAGCCACAGACCTGGGGGTGTCCAGGAGACGAAGAGAGAGAGAGCGGAGACTGGACAGTACGTTATGAGTGGGCGGGACTCCCAGAGGGGAGGAGACCGGTGTCTGGATGATGTACCTGTCAGATGAGATAAGGAGAGGAGGGGAGAGATAGTCAATAGTGTGTTACATGGTGGGCAGACACACAGACACAGACACTGTCACAGACATAGACAGAGAAGAGGTGAAACATTATACTGTATATAATAAATTCATCATGATGTTTATATAAAGCAGCTTCCCTATTCCGGGTATTTAAATTAAGGGTATTTAATAATTTTTTCTTAGCGTGATCATTGAAGGAGCCATTTACAGCAGTACAACAAGCTGTGACCCCTTAGAGGACTATAAACCAGCTGACCCATCATAGCCCCACCATAAATACTGCGCTAATATCCTCTACATATTAATATGAGTGTGTGTGTGTATGCATGCGCCTGTGAGTGTGATAATGTGACTGCACTTAAAGAAAGCCTCCAAAGCCTCTCTCTCTCTCTCTCTCTCTCTCTCTCACACACACACACACACACACACACACACACACAAATAAATGACATCAGAAGACAGATTGGCAGAGGGCCGCGGGTGTTAAGGCCTACATTAGCTGTGTAAGTGGGACACATTTAACATTAAAAGCCTTTAATTCTCTATAAAGTCCACACACACACATTAATAGCTGTACATTAGCTATTGTTCCAGCGCAGGCCGCTTTAAACAGGCCCATTACCAGTTATGCAGAGGGTTAGACCAGCACACTGAAACACATTAAAACCACTGATTTGTCACTCTGTCACATGTTTCATATAGATACTGCGATTATATCACACAGAGAAAGAGGGAGGAAGAGAGGGAGAGAAGGGGGAGAGGAGGTGAGAGAGAGAGAGAGAGAGAGAGAGAGAGAGAGAGAGAGAGAGAGAGAGAGAGAGAGGGGGAGTAGAGCGATAGAGAGAAAGGGAGAGAGAGAAAGAAAGAGAGAGACAGAGAGGTTTATAGTTCAGGAAGAATGCAGACCAACAGTACGGAATTTAAGTGAATGTAAATACAGTCTGGGGATATCAAAGGAAATGTGTGTATACATTAGTGTGTGTGTGTGTGTTCCCGAGGGGGCAGACTGGGGGGAGAGGTTAATACCCCAGTCATCACAGACACTTCCTTCTCTGGTGAGGTAAGTGACAGCTAATCAACATTGTCATAAATAATCAATGACCATGGAGCAGACCACTTTATACACACACACACACACACACACACACACACAGCTCTAGGATAATAGGGCCAGTGCTCTCTGTTTAATTCCCAGTGCATGGCTAAATTGGGTGAAGAAAAAGAGAGGAGAAGAGTGGGAGAAGAGAAAGAGAGGAGAAGAGTGGGAGAAGAGAAAGAGAGGAGAAGAGTGGGAGAAGAGAAAGAGAGGAGAAGAGTGGGAGAAGAGAAAGAGAGGAGAAATGGGAGAAGAGAAAGAGAGGAGAAGAGTGGGAGAAGAGAAAGAGAGGAGAAGAGAAAGAGAGGAGAAGAGTGGGAGAAGAGAAAGAGAGGAGAAGTGGGAGAAGAGAAAGAGAGGAGAAGAGTGGGAGAAGAGAAAGAGAAAGAGAGGAGAAGAGTGGGAGAAGAGAAAGAGAGGAGAAGAGTGGGAGAAGAGAAAGAGAGGAGAAGAGTGGGAGAAGAGGAAGAGACTGGGAAAATGAGAGAAAATGAGCACCACGTCATTTCAAAGTGGATACTTGTGTAATATTTGGTTGAGATGTTGATCAATGAGATTACAACCTACAGTGCCTTGCAAAAGTATTCATCCCCCTTGGCGTTTTTCCTATTTTGTTGCATTACAACTGTCACGATCGTCGTAGGGAATAGACCAAGGCGCAGCGTGATGAACGAACATGTTTAACTTTATTATCTTTAGTGATAATAGAACAGCAATCAACAAAACAACAAACGACTCGTAACGTCCTAGGTATCATAGACCAACACGGAACAAGAACCCACAAACACAAAGGGAAAACAGACAGTTTAAATATGGCTCCCAATCAGAGACAACCAACGACAGCTGACACTCGTTGCCTCTGATTGGGAGTCACTCTAGCCAACATAGAAAACTAACACATAGAATGAACACACCCTGGCTCAACATATAGAGTCCCAGAGCCAGGGTGTGACAGTACCCCCCCCCCTAAAGGCGCGGACTGCGACCGCGCCTCAACTAGAGCAAAACAGGGGAGGGCTGGGTGGGCATACCTCCTCGGCGGCGGTTCTGGCTCCGGCCTTGCCCACCACCCTCCAATAAACCCCCCATAGCGCCCCTGGTCCGGTCTGGCCCCGCTGGCTGGAGCTGAACTGGACGTAGCAGGAGCGGTTAGCTTCAGCTCCGTTGTGGAGCAGTTGAGCGGTACCTGATTAGGCACCGATGACCCAGGCACGGGTTGTGCCGGACTGACGACGCGCACCCCTGGCTTGGTGCGTGGAGCAGGAACGGACCGGACCGGGCTGACGATACGCACCCCTGGCTTGGTGCGTGGAGCCGGAACGGGCTTTACCGGGCTGACGACTCGCACCCCTGGCTTGGTGCGTGGAGCAGCAACGGGCTTTACCAGGCTGACGACTCGCACCCCTGGCTTGGTGCGAGTAGCAGGAACGGGCTGGACCAGGCTGACGACTCGCACCCCCTGGTTGGTGCGAGTAGCAGGAACGTTCTGGACCAGGCTGACGACTCGCACCCCTGGCTTGGTGCGAGTGGCAGGAACAGGCCGGGCCGGGCTGGCGACGCGCACCGTAGGCTTGGTGCGAGTGGCAGGAACAGGCCGGGCCAGGCTGGCGACACGCGCACCGTAGGCTTGGTGCGAGTGGCAGGAACAGGCCGGGCCGGGCTGGCGACGCGCACCGTAGGCTTGGTGCGAGTGGCAGGAACAGGCCGGGCCGGGCTGGCGACGCGCACCGTAGGCTTGGTGCGAGTGGCAGGAACAGGCCGGGCCGGGCTGGCGACGCGCACCGTAGGCTTGGTGCGAGTGGCAGGAACAGGCCGGGCCGGGCTGGCGACGCGCACCGTAGGCTTGGTGCGAGGGGCAGGAACAGGCCGGGCCGGGCTGGCGATGCACACCGTAGGCTTGGTGCGAGGGGCAGGAACAGGCCGGGCTGGGCTGGCGACGCACACCGTACACTTGGTGCGAGGGCCAGGAACAGGCCGGACCGGGCTGGCGACGCGCACCGTACACTTAGTGCGAGAAGCAGGAACAGGCCGGGCCGGGCTGGCGACGCACACCGTACACTTGGTGCGAGGGGCAGGAACAGGCTGGGCCGGGCTGGCGACGCGCACCATACACTTGGTGCGAGGGGCAGGAACAGGCCGGGCTGGCGACGCGCACCGTACACTTGGTGCGAGGGGCAGGAACAGGCCGGGCCGGGCTGGCGACGCGCACCGTACACTTGGTGCGAGGGGCAGGAACAGGCCGGGCCGGGCTGGCGACGCGCACCGTACACTTGGTGCGAGGGGCAGGAACAGGCCGGACCGTACTGGGAACACACACCACTGGCTCTACCCCGGGATCTGGAACGGGCCGGACCGGACTGGTAACACACCCCAGTACCTCTCGCCGTGCCTCTACACCTTCCTTCCCTACTTTGACCAGTGGCCCCCGTAACCTGGTGGCCTTCTGAATTCGCCCCTTTTCTGCCTCCGTCAGCCCCGTCGTCCATGCCCTGTGCCCCCCCCTAAACATTTTCTGGGGTTGCCTCTCGCCTGTCCGACGTTGACCCGTTTGGCGCCGCTGCTCCTCTCTACGGCGCGCCTCCACCGTCTCTTCCCACGGACGCCGATCCATCCCGGCCTGTATCTCCTTCCAAGTCCAGGACCCCTGCCCGTCCAAAATCTGCTCCCACGTCCAGGCTGCCTGCTCCTGGACACGCTGCTTGGTCCTGTGATGGTGGGTTCTTCTGTCACGATCGTCGTAGGGAATAGACCAAGGCGCAGCGTGATGAACGAACATGTTTAACTTTATTATCTTTAGTGATAATAGAACAGCAATCAACAAAACAACAAACGACTCGTAACGTCCTAGGTATCATAGACCAACACGGAACAAGAACCCACAAACACAAAGGGAAAACAGACAGTTTAAATATGGCTCCCAATCAGAGACAACCAACGACAGCTGACACTCGTTGCCTCTGATTGGGAGTCACTCTAGCCAACATAGAAAACTAACACATAGAATGAACACACCCTGGCTCAACATATAGAGTCCCAGAGCCAGGGTGTGACAACAACCTGTAATTTAAATTGATTTTTATTTCGATTTCATGTAATGGACATACACAAAATAGTCCAAATTGGTGAAGTGAAATGAAAAAAATTACTTGTTTCAAAAAATTCAAAAAAATAAATAACGGAAAAGTGGTGCGTGCATATGTATTCACCCCATTTGATATGAAGCCCCTAAATAAGATCTGGTGCAACCAATTACCTTCAGAAGTCACATAATTAGTTAAATAAAGTCCACCTGTGTGCAATCTTAATGTCACATGATCTCAGTATATATACACCTGTTCTGAAAGGCCCCAGAGTCTGCACCACTAAGCAAGGGGCACCACCAAGCAAGCGGCACCATGAAGACCAAGGAGCTCTCCAAACAGGTCAGGGACAAAGTTGTGGAGAAGTACAGATCAGGGTTGGGTTATAAAAAAAATATCAGAAACTTTGAACATCCCACAGAGCACCATTAAATCCATTCTTAAAACATGGAAAGAATATGGCACCACAACAAACCTGCCAAGAGAGGGCCGCCCACCAAAACTCACAGACCAGGCAAGGAGGGCATTAATCAGAGAGGTAACAAAGAGACCAAAGATAACCCTGAAGGAGCTGCAAAGCTCCACAGCAGAGATTGGAGTATCTGTCCATAGGACCACTTTAAGTCATACACTCCACAGAGCTGGGCTTTACAGAAGAGTGGCCAGAAAAAAGCCATTGCTTAAAGAAAAAAATAAGCAAACACGTTTGGTGTTCGCCAAAAGGCATGTGGGAGACTCACCAAACATATGGAAGAAGGTACTCTGGTCAGATGAGACTAAAATTTAGGTTTTTGGCCATCAAGGAAAACGCTATGTCTGGCGCAAACCCAACACCTCTTAACACCCCGAGAACACCATCCCCACAGTGAAGCATGGTGGTGACAGCATCATGCTGTGGGGATGTTTTTCATCGGCAGGGACTGGGAAAGTGGACAGAATTGAAGGAATGATGGATGGCGCTAAATACAGGGAAATTCTTGAGGGAAACCTGTTTCAGTCTTCCAGAGATTTGAGACTGGGACGGAGGTTCACCTTCCAGCAGGACAATGACCCTAAGCATACTGTTAAAGCAACACTCGAGTGGTTTAAGGGGAAACATTTAAATGTCTTGGAATGGCCTAGTCAAAGCCCAGACCTCAATCCAATTGAGAATCTGTAGTATGACTTAAAGATTGCTGTACACCAGCGGAACCCATCCAACTTGAAGGAGCTGGAGCAGTTTTGCCTTGAAGAATGGGCAAAAATCCCAGTGGCTAGATGTGCCAAGCTTATAGAGACATACCCCAAGAGACTTGCAGCTGTAATTGCTGCAAAAGGTGGCTCTACAAAGTGTTGAGGGGGGTGTTGAGGGGGGGGGGCTAGTTATGCAAGCTCAAGTTTTCAGTTTTTTTGTATTTTTTCTTGTTTGTTTCACCCCAAAAAATATTTTGCATCATCAAAGTGGTAGGCATGTTGTGTATATCGAATGATACAAACCCCCCAAAAAATCAATTTTAACTCTAGGTTGTAAGGCAACAAAATAGGAAAAATGCCAAGGGGGTGAATACTTTCGCAAGCCACTGTAAGAGCTCTCAGATAGGACACAATAACTTATACATTGAGAGCAACGTGACAATTAGTGTCAATTCAATCCAATCCAATTAAATGTAATTAAATTAAATTCAAATCAACTCAGGGCTCAGATTGATCTCTGAGTCCATAAAGAAACTAAGAATGATCCAAGGCCTAGATGTACAGGTATATTTCATGTCAAAGTGTCTTTAACCTGTTCCCTCTTGGGAACCACATGCAATCTCAGTAAAACTAACCTAGGTTAATAAAGCTTAAATAAAAAGAAATGAATAAATCAAAATGGGAGAGAGTGTGCGAACAAACCGATCATCGGATTGAATCTGATGGTTTACCATGTGTTTGATCATGCGTGTGTCATCTGTCATACGCCAGTCAAATATGAAGTCATTAAATGACACAAACACAGAGGTGATTCCTCAGAGAGAGAGAGAGAGAGAGAGAGAGAGAGAGAGAGAGAGAGAGAGAGAGAGAGAACGAGAGCGAGAGAGACCAGAACCAGTGAAGAACAAACACCATTGTAAATACAACCCATATATATGTATTTATTTTATTTTTTAAACTATTTGCACATTGTTACAAAACTGTATATAGACATAATGTGACATTTGAAATGTCTTTATTTTTTGTAACTTTTGTGAGTGTAATGTTTACAGTTCATTATTTCCTCCACTTTTGTTTATTATCTATATCACTTGCTTTGGCAATGTAAACATATGTCTCCCATGCCAATAAAGCCCCTTGAATTGAAAATTGAGAGAGAGAGAGCGAGAGAGAGAGAGAGAGAGAGAGAGAGAGAGAGAGAGAGAGAGAGAGAGAGAGAGAGAGAGAGAGAGAGAGAGAGAGAGAGAGAGAGAGAAAAGAGAGAGAGAGAAATAGAGATAGAGAGAGAGAGATAGAGAGTAAGAGAGAGATAAATATAGATAGAGAGAAGAAGAGAGAGAGAGAGAGAAAAAAAGAGAGAGAGAAATAGAGATAGAGAGAGAGAGATAGAGAGTAAGAGAGAGAGAAAGAGAGAGAGAGAGAGAAAGAGAAAGAGAGAGAGAGACATTAAAACATCTAAAATAAAGAAAAATGGAACATCTAATGTGTGTGTGTATGTATGCCTGTGTGTACTTGCTGGAGCGTCTTGCAGAGTGCGTCCTGTAGATGGCTGACTAGCTCCACAGCCCACTGAGGTACAGGCCACCAACACAAAGCTGTAGTCAGAGTGGGGCCACAGAGCTGAAAAACACACCCACACCCACACGGACACACGCGAGCATGCACACACAGTTACAAACAGATTTACATGCATACACACGTACAAAGACACACACTTACTTGAGAGAAAGAGAGCGGGAGAGAGTGATAGAGAGAAAGAGTGATAGAAAGAGAGTGACAGACAGATGGGATAGAGAGAGAGAGAAAGAGAGAGAGAAAGAGAGCAACAGAAAGAAGAGCTGTAAAGAGAGCGAGAGATCGCCCCGTATACATGGTCCTATAATCTGGGCAGCATACCATCTCCATCTGAGTGAAGAAGGATCCATAGCGCTCCATGTTAAATTATGCATGCCATAACTCAATAATGAAGCAACATAAAGATGAGCAGTGACACGGGATAGGAGCCGCACTGCAATGGCATCAGCTTTTGATCTATTATAATTATAATACCTCTGTATGCATTAACGTTATAGCACTGTCCCAATGATTTATTTATGTACACGCTGTACATCCCGTCTGTCTGCCTGCCTGTCTGTCTGTCAGTGATGTATATTCAATTTGATATACTCTATAGACCTCCTTCCCCTGTTTAAAAGGGTCAGGGGCAAACATGTTAAAATTCACCACAAATAAAATGCACAATTTAAATAGAATTACTTATAATATTGAATGTGATCGTGTAAAGTTGCTGCCTTTAGAATGACAATCGTCAACATAAATATGATGCCGATATATCATCATGTTTAGATTTGAAATTGAAGTAATTATTTTACATTATATATAAAATAACCATACATTTACCAAATCAACAATGAACAAATATTATATACAATCATGACTTGATAAAGTGACAAAATGATTGCATAAAAGTAGAGAAAATCTATGATACTGCAAATACGTATCAATACCAATGACTGCATTAGTGATGCTGTTTACTTTATACCCCATGCAACAGTTTCAGCAGTATTTTAGAGATAAGCATTTCTATTGTTTTCTTTGTTTCTTTGTTTCTTTCTAGTTTTTACCACTCTTATAAAAAACACATGTTTACATTGTATCATATTGTTTACTGTTATATTGCAGTTAACAGGGGCCACTGAAACTGATCAAATCATAAAATATAGTTCAAACTCAGAGAGAGGAAGAGACATAGTAACAATGTCCCTACAGGGCCAGGCAGTGTGGTGTGTAGCAGCATATATGTGCCTGCCTGCCAGCGATGCTGTTTAAACGTCAGCGGACAACTCTGCCACGCTTCTGTCCATCGACCAAGCTAGTTAACATGCTGCACAGCCCTCCCTACTTAACCCAACCCCAGATCAATGTTCCCACAATGTTCTGCTGGGTTTGGGTTAAGTAAAGAACTCTGTCAAGCATGCTCAACGCTGGGGACGGCATCTGACCAGCAACGTTAAGGCTTCACTACACAATGTAACCAAGCAGTGTGTGCGTCAGAGTGTGTATTCTAGCATCGTTAACAACCGTAATGTGATATAATTTGTTGCAATGTTGAGCAATTCACTGCTGGACCATGTGCCCATGTATCACCAGTACTAAGTGACGGTAGACTACATATAAAGAATGTTACCCTCTACCACATAATTCATAAATGTTGTTTATAAATCTGAAATCGCATTTGTCACGTTTAATTTCGTGATTAACATGAGGAAAAATTAAAACGTCCAAAGTAAATAAACAAGCCGTGGTAAATGTATAAATCTTCTAAATCAGAAGCAAATCAGTGTAATGTTTCATATCGCCACGGCTATATATTTATCACAGTTCAGTTTTCCTCCCAAAGCAGGACTCAATAAATGACAGTTGAACACCTTTCATTCTGTTGTTTTTAATTATAAATACTTAATCATTTCAGCGCGTGCCTCCCGTCCCAGTCCAACACACACATTCCCACACACTCTCTCCCAGTGGGATCCACGCTCTCCTAAAAATAGTTCCACACAACACCTCAAGGGGACACTGTTGCGCTGCTGAAAAGATGTCCGACGTCCCCTCCAAAATAAATAAAGAAATAACTGAAGTAACAGAAAGGGAGAAAACTTCAACTTGAACAGTCAGCCAGCCAGTGGGCAGGCAGACAGGCAGGCAGACGGGCGGGCAGGCAGGCAGGCAGACAGGCAGGCAGGCAGGCAGACGGGCAGGCAAGCAGGCAGACAGGCAGGCGAGCAGACAGGCGGGCAGGCAGACAGGCAGGCAGACAGGCAGGCAGACAGGCGAGCAGACAGGCGGGCAGGCAGACAGGCAGACAGGCAGACAGGCAGACGGGCAGGCAGGCAGGCAGGCAGGCAGGCAGGCAGGCGGGCAGACAGGCAGGCAGGCAGACAGGCAGGCAGACGGGCAGGCAAGCAGGCAGACAGGCAGGCAGACGGGCAGGCAGGCAGCCCGGAGAGTCCTGACCAGCCCATTTGCAGCGCAGCTCTAACACAAAGTGAAAAAATGCCTTAACTGTCACCCAAATAGTAGTGTCCAGGAGAGGGGAGGTGTGAGGTAATAAACCATGTAGAAAGGCCTTTTATTGACAAGCTGCCATTCCCTGTTTGCATTAGACAATATGAGAGCATGATGACTGCACTGTAGGCCCCCAAGCCCCTTACCTCAGATACCTGAGAGAGAGAGCGAGAGCGAGAGCGAGAGAGAGAGAGAGAGAGAGAGAGAGAGAGAGAGAGAGAGAGAGAGAGAGAGAGAGAGAGAGAAAGAGAGAAAGAGAAAGAGAGAGAAAGGCCTGCATTTTCCTGCAGCATTGATAACACCTCTAAATAATTAAGAGTTCACTTCCTGTCAGCGGCTCCTTAATGCCCTGTCATTCTGTCTGTCTGTTTGTCTGTCTGTGTGTCTGTCTGTCTGTCTGGAGGATTATGGGAGGACCCTTGATGCAATTTACCAGATCAGGTGTACACACATAAACATACACACGTACATACGCGCACACACGACACACGGCCTCTCTCCCACCCCTCTGCCCTGCCCCCACTCACATAATCAGGGATAAGAAAGGGGAGGAGGGGAAGGGAGCAAACAGGGGGATTGGGAGAGGGAATTTGGGGGTCTTACCCCTGAGTGCCCCCGATTCTCCTTTTCCTCTCTCTCTCTCTCTCTCTCTCTCTCTCTCTCTCTCTCTCTCTCTCTCTCTCTCTCTCTCTCTCTCTCTCTCTCTCTCTCTCTCTCTCTCTCTCTCGCTCTCTTTCTTTTTCTCTCTCTCTCTCTCCCCTCTCTGTTAAATCTGTCATGGCAGCATTTAGCATCATTCAGTCTTCTTCTGTGACCTGGTCAAATACAAAGGCTTCCTGTACCAAGGTTGCAGTGGGAAAAATCACAAAGAAAGAGGAGCAACTGCAGTTTTGTATGTATGTCACTCCAATGCCAGCATAAAGGCAATATTATGCATCATTTTCAAGCCCTAAGACATAAGATATTTATTTGTAACACCATATTTTGCCTTGATGTAAATATGTGTCCTCCGAAACCCAACCCAACTGAGCCGCACTGCTTCTTGACACAAAGCCTGCTTAACCCGGAAGCCATCCCTGACGGCCAAACATCCCTGCCGGCCAAACCCTCCCCTAACCTGGACGACGCTGGGACAATTGTGCGGCGCCCCATTGGTCTCCCGGTCCCGGCCGGCTGAGACAGAGCCTGGACTCGAACCAGGATCTATAGTGGAACAGCTAGCAATGCGATGCAGTGCCTCAGACCAATGCGCCGCTCGGGAGGCATGTATTCTACATTCTATCCTTTAAACTGTGGCTATAAAATTACACACGTGTGAGTTGTTCCTGATCAATATGTCTCTTCCTCTTCTCCAGGGTTAGAGTGCATTTCATGAATCTCAATTCAAGACTTGAAATATCCTCATAGGAACTAAATATCGAGTATAATGTGAATATTGTCATCTAGGATAAATAGCAAGCGAAAGAGTGCGGGCGGAGCATTCAGAGAAGGAAGCATAAATACAAGAGCATGTTCCCTACTGTAATGAATTAATAATGCTCTTACAAATGGCCAATTAAATGCATGATTAATAATATAATCTATATAGTTGTGAGCAATAACTCATACACGGTAATGATAGCAATGCTTATCATCGATTCACACAGGATCTGACACTGTTTTTCTTCTCTCTCAATTCAACAGTGATATTTTCTAAACTGTACATTAAAAGCGGCTGATCCTGTGTGAATCGATGATTCTCATAGAGGCGAAAATAAAATGCTTATCAAATTGTTAAACAACATTTCATTGTATTATTATGTTTCATGTATATGGGTGGCCAATTATCATGTGAGATGTCTTTATTTTAACTGCACATATTCTTTCTACAAAGAGAATAGATTATTTTAAAGTGAGATGGAGTATGTTCACATGAAGAGTGATATATTTTAAGCCAGATCTGAGGGATGTGTGCTAACATTGGGAAAGGGAAAATGAATGATGTCATATTAAACATTAAACACGCGAAGCAGGCCAATTATTTCCGCTCATATTTCATGTAAAACGTTTCTTCATCCATCTACCTCTCCCTTCTTCCCCTCACTCTTTTTCTCTCCTTCTCCTCCGTAATACCCCTGGGGTGTGGGGTGTCACTTGAAAACTATTACTAATAATGGCGGTAATATATTTCGTTATTATTCATTACAATAACAAGGGACACGGGGACCGAGTCTTCGTCATTCACGCACGGTCAGTGTGTGTGTGTGTGTGTGTGAGAGTTTTCTATATGAAATGGAAAGGTACGTTTTATTCATGTCACATATTGGGAAATTATTTGAGAAGCAAAATAGAGAGAGAGAGAGAAATAGGAAAGAACATAAATAAACACAGAGTGAAAGAAAGAGAATGAAGTCAAAGAAAGAGGAGGAAAAGTGAGGTAGACAGTTAAAAAGATAGAAAGAGATGTAGACAGAACGCCTTCCAGAGAGAGAGAGAGAGAGAGAGCGAGAGAGAGGGACAGGGTTTCCTGGGCGCTTGCTGAGGAACAGGGGCATCTCACAGAGGTTGAACGCCTCTCCACCACCGAGCTCAACGCTGGCATGCCACGCCACGCCACCGCCAAACACACACACACACACACACACTGCCAAATCCGCCGGCATATACACACACTCTGGCATACCAGGATAGCACCGCACCGGGACTGCCTGGCATAAGCGGCTCGCCAACCCTTAAACACACACAGCACCTACATTCTCAATGCCAGCACACACAGACAAACACACACTGTAGACAAGCCCAATGGGCTTGCTATTGCCAGCTTTGCCAAATCCCCACACAAACACACGCAGGGAACAGCTCTGGCATTGGTCTTTTCCCGGCACTCCGAGCATCCCATGTGGAGCGTCACTGGGAAAACGAGGAAATATTTCCAGACCGCAGACCATTCCAGAAGAGAGGCCAGAACTCCAGGAACTCCTGTCTGCTCTCAGGATTAACCAGGAAAACCAGTGAGCTTCCAAACGGCTACTCTTCCCTTATATCCCAAACCACTCCTGTTTCCTACCCAAACCACTTCCCTACTCCTCTCCTCTATCCCATATACACTCTTAGAAAAAAGGTGCTATCTAGAACCGAAAAGGGTTCAGCTGTCCCCATAGGAGAACCCTTTGAAGAACCCTGTTGGTTCCAGGTAGAACCCTTTTGGGTTCCAGGTAGAGCATGGAACCCAAAAGGGTTGTACCTGAAATCAAAAAGTGTTCTCCTATTGGGACAACCGAAGAACCCTTTTGGAACCCTATTTTTAAAGAGTGTACCCTAACCCCTTTTCCCACACTCTCGCTCTCCATCTCCTCTCCTTTCCCTCTGTCCCCTAGCCACTCTTCCCTACTTCTATACTCTCCCCTTCTCCCCTACTCTCCTCTCCCCCTCTCCCCTCTCCCCTCGCCCCTAATCCCGCTCCCCTACTTCTCTCCTCCTCCCCCCTACTACTCTTCTGTCCCCTCTACCCTAACCATTTTCCCCTCTCCTCAACCCTCCTCCTCTCCCCATCTCCAAAACCCCAGCTCCCCAAAGACAGACACTGTCAGTGTGCAGTCAGTGTGCAGAGCTGAGTTGAGGTGTAAGAACCATATAACTGCTGGTGTTGAATACTCTTTCTTCTCTTCCGTCTCGCCCTCTACTCCCTCTCTGTCTCCTCTCGTCCCTCTGTCTCCTGTTCTCCCTCTCTCCTCTCGTCCCTCTGTCTCCTATCCTCCCTCTCTCCTCTCGTCCTTCTGTCTCCTATCCTCCCTATCTCTCTCCTCTCGTCCCTCTGTCTCCTATCCTCCCTCTCTCCTCTCGTCCCTCTGTCTCCTATCCTCCCTATCTCTCTCCTCTCGTCCCTCTGTCTCCTATCCTCCCTATCTCTCTCCTCTCGTCCCTCTGTCTCCTATCCTCCCTCTCTCCTCTCGTCCCCCTGTCTCCTATCCTCCCTATCTCCTCTCGTCCCTCTGTCTCCTATCCTCCCTCTCTCCTCTCGTCCCTCTGTCTCCTATCCTCCCTCTCTCCTCTCGTCCCTCTGTCTCCTATCCTCCCTCTCTCCTCTCGTCCCTCTGTCTCCTATCCTCCCTCTCTCCTCTCGTCCCTCTGTCTCCTATCCTCCCTCTCTCCTCTCGTCCCTCTGTCTCCTATCCTCCCTATCTCTCTCCTCTCGTCCCTCTGTCTCCTATCCTCCCTCTCTCCTCTCGTCCCTCTGTCTCCTATCCTCCCTATCTCTCTCCTCTCGTCCCTCTGTCTCCTATCCTCCCTCTCTCCTCTCATCCCTCTGTCTCCTATCCTCCCTCTCTCCTCTCGTCCCCCTGTCTCCTATCCTCCCTATCTCCTCTCGTCCCTCTGTCTCCTATCCTCCCTCTCTCCTCTCATCCCTCTGTCTCCTATCCTCCCTATCTCTCTCCTCTCGTCCCTCTGTCTCATATCCTCCCTCTCTCCTCTCGTCCCTCTGTCTCCTATCCTCCCTATCTCTCTCCTCTCGTCCCTCTGTCTCCAATCCTCCCGATCTGTCTCCTCTCGTCCCTCTGTCTCCTATCCTCCCTATCTGTCTCCTCTCATCCCTCTGTCTCCTATTCTCCCTCTCTCCTCTCGTCCCTCTGTCTCCTATCCTCCCTCTCTCCTCTCATCCCTCTGTCTCCTATCCTCCCTATCTCTCTCCTCTCGTCCCTCTGTCTCATATCCTCCCTCTCTCCTCTCGTCCCTCTGTCTCCTATCCTCCCTATCTCTCTCCTCTCGTCCCTCTGTCTCCAATCCTCCCGATCTGTCTCCTCTCGTCCCTCTGTCTCCTATCCTCCCTATCTGTCTCCTCTCATCCCTCTGTCTCCTATCCTCTCTATCTTTCTCTTCTTGTCCTTCTGTCTCCTATCCTCCCTCTCTCTCTTTCTCGTCTCCTCCATATCTTTGTCCCCTCTCCTCTCTCTTTGTCCCCTCCCCTCTCCTCTCTCTCTGTCCCCTCCCCTCCCTCCCTCCCTGTCTGTCTCCACTCCTCCCCCTCTCTCCTCTCCTCCTCCTCTCTGACTGTATGAATTATGTAGGTTTAGGTCTCTAGGAGAGCAATACTTATGTCATATTAGCATACAGAAGGAGGATATGTCTGGTTTAAACAGGACTAATATGGCGAGAGACTTCTCAGTGTGTGTAGGTGTGTGTGTGTATCCTTGGCCTGGTGACTGATGGCATGGGGCCAGCCACACTGCTCCTCTCCTGGGCAGATAAAAGAAGCCCCACAAATCACCCAGCCCTGCCAGAGAGTGTGTGTGTGTGTGTGTGGGAAGGAGAAAGAGATAGAAAGAGAGAGAGCCTATCTGACTGAGTGTGTGCGACCATGCTAAGAGTGTGTGTCAGTATGTGTTTATGTGTGTGTGTGTATGAATTAAGTAGAATAGTTAAGAGGCCTCTGTGCGAGTGTGTGTGCTTCTGTGTGTGTTTGAGGGGCAGGGCCGGCTCATGGCGGGAATCAGGTGTAAATTCAGTCATTAGATTGCTTCCAGAAACAGCATGCATAAATAAACACAGGACAGAGATGACAAGAGGAGAGGAGGAGAGGAGGAAAGGAGGAGAGGAGGATGAGAGCGTGTATCCAACCATCTCAGTGGTCTTCTGAAGGGGGGACGTGTGTGTGTGTCGGTGGTTGAGGGGAGTGGTTCTTCAGAGCCAAACACAGCTCATCACTCAATCACTGCTCAAGAACATCATGGACAGGCTGTGCGTGTTTGTTGTGTTGTGCGTGTGGGTGTGTGTGTGTGTGTGTCTGTGTGTATGTGTGTGGGTGTAATCCTTGGTAGTTTTGTTGTCTGCTGACACTATACTCTGTGTACATTGGTGTGTGTGTGGGTATGTGTGTGTGTGCATGTGTACGTGTGACAGTATAGTTGAGTGACCTGTCGGAGGGTGTGTGTGTGTGTGTGTGTTCTCCCAGTGGTAGTGTTGTATGATGCCATTGGCTTTATAGGGAGGGGTCCAGCTGAGGACCCAGAGCTGTTACCATGGGAGACCCCACCTCCTCCGGTACCCCCTAGACTGTTACAGCCAACACTGAGAGAGAACGAAAGACAGAGAGAGAGAGAGAGACCTGTTAGTCACTACCACATACAAGAGAAACAGAACGTTTGCAATGAGAAATACTTTATTTAGCTAGTTATTATTTTTTATGTTTTTAAAGGGGAGTAGTTTATATACATAGATATGAAGAAATTAGGGGGGGGGGGGATAGTTAAGTAGGGATACAAAGAGGAAAGGAAATTTGCTAAATTACAAAATGCAATTTTTTCAACAACACCACCAAAGAATGTTTGTAAACTTTGCTCCCGGTGTGAACGCTTGGTGAATGTGGAGCAAGCAAAGAGAATTATCCGGCAATCTGGTCCTAATGGTAGCAGGGATATCCTGGTCTAATAGAACGTCACTACTGTTTCCCTCTCCTGTCCCACACCCTGACACACTATTAGGACAAGACCACAACACCTAGTTACCACGCTATTCTCTCCCTCCTCCCTCTGCTCTGCTTTCAGTGCTTTTCTGTCTCTCCCTTTTCCCAGCTCCCCTTCCCCCCTTGCTCTGACCCTTTCTATTCTCTTCACCTCCCCTCTCTCTCTCTTTCTCCCTCTTTTCCCTTTCTGTTGCTCTCTCTCTTTTTCTCTCTGCCCCTTTTTGTTAAGTTCCCATCCCCTCTCTCTGTCCTCTCATCCCCTCTCTCTGTCCTCTCATCCCCTCTCTCTGTCCTCTCATCCCCTCTCTCTGTCCTCTCATCCCCTCTCTCTGTCCTCTCATCCCTCTCTCTCTGTCCTCTCATCCCCTCTCTCTGTCCTCTCTTCCCCTCTCTCTGGTCTCTCAGGTGGATGGAGGGAGAGAGCGAGGGAGGAAGGAGATGTAGGACCATCATTCTTCCTGGCCCACTAAGTGTCGGACCAGATTACATCAGGTTGTTCTGTTGTCACGGCAGCAGGCTCCGCGGTGTGTGTGTGTGTGTTTGTGTAATTGCTGTGGTGTATTGGGTTAGGTTGTGTTAGGCCATAATTGGGACTGTTTGGCCAATCCACACAGGTGTACAAACGAATCCACCTCACTCACTCAGGACCGCTGTGTGTGTACCTGTGTGTGCAGGTTCTATAGAATAAGTTATATACCATTCACTTCCTCCCTCCATCCCTCTCCCTCTATCCCTCCTTCTCGCTCTCTCTCCTGGTCCAGGGGTTTGTGTACAGGGCTAGTCTCCAGACAGAAGAGCATGCTGTTAGCAACATAATTAGCTAAAAGACAGAAAGAAAGTTTTCATCTGGGCTTTCATCACCTTTCATCCAGATAAATTAATTATTTTGTGATATCAGTGGAGACCAAGAGAGATAGCTGGGCTTCTGTTCTCAAGCCATTAAGCTGCTATCAGTAATATCATGTCTCTTCAGCACTCTTGAACCCACCAGAGAGGAGAGGAGAGGAGAGGAGAGAGAGCACACCCAGCCAAATAACACAGGTTCTCACATGAATACACCACGCCATGCTTTTCTGTTCAGTTCATATTCTATAGGTAATAGTCAGCTACCCTTGTCTTTCTCTGTCTGTAGGAAATCAATCATAACACATAAACATAATCTATATAAACTCACTTTAGAAAAGAAAAATATGATACAAACGTCAATACAACCACTCAGGATAACAATGAACTTCAAATTATAAAATGCAATCATAAATTTGAGATTAGGATTAACCAAATCAGGATTAACCAGTCCAAAAATAAATTTTCCAGACTCGCAGTGAGAAACGCACCATACTTAGAATTTTTTTAACCAACAGGGAGGGTATTTTTCATTAAGAGAAAGAGTTTGGCTTCTCTCTAACATCAAGGGAGCACCTTGCCTCCTCTCAAGTGCTTCAGCTAAATTGGTGAACTACTTGAGAGCGAGAGAGTGGTGCTTAGTTCAATGAAGCCCTGATTATCTTTACAGTCATCAGGAGGTGATTATATAGAGGGATAATGTAGTGTAAAATGAAGTGGTCCACCACTATAAAATAGAATAAGACTTTGCTGAACTTCACACTCAGGTGGTTGAGACGATCAGAGCCTTGAAGATAGAATTACAAATGTAAGCTACTAGAACAGACATTATTCCCTTACCTTGAGGAGGCTATTTACTCTATGTAATCCATTTCTATCTGCAATATTCTGAACGTTTCATCTTCGTGAACATATCCTAGGTCAGGGTTGAAGTAAATGGGGAAAAGGGAAGGAGGCAGAAGGACAGGGGTTCATTCAGTAGGTAAAACGTTACAGAGCATTCAGATACAGATGTATCATGTAGACCAAAAGTAGGGCATTATATAGGGAATAGATACCATTTCAGATGCAGCCTGTGTCATGCAGCACATTAACAAGTCAGGGTTGAGGGGTCAATAGGTCAGAGGTTAGAGGATAGTCCCACCCACCTGTGTGCTGTCTATGCAGCCGGCGTTGTTACAGGCCCGTAGGCGGTACTGGTACTTCTGGAAGGGACGGATCCCACCCACATCGGTAAAGCTCATCTCGTCTCCATGGTAACACTCCTGTCCGTCACGCAGCACCACATAGTGGCTGATGAGCAGAACAGGAAACAGACCAATCAGAAGGTGGATACGTAACACCTGTGTAGCAATTGTAATCAAGTAAGCCAAACTTTATTTATATAGCATAATTATTTAGATAGTGAACCACTATGAGTGGTTATGTGAGGTGTGTGTTGAAGCAAAGCTTTACTATTTGGCTTGGTGGAGGCCTGCCAATGTAGTTGTGTGATGTCATCGCGGTCACCTAGGCAACTCCATCAGGGCATGGCCACTCCCCAGCGTGTGTCCTCATTTGTTCTCACCGTGGTGATGTTGCTGGAGCCACGCCCATAACAGTTCCAGGTTGATACTCTGTACTCATAGGTGGTGTAGGGCTCCAAGTCTGAGTCTAGGAATAATAGTTATAACCAGTTAATAAACGAGTACTATCAAGGTAATAAACAACTAATAAACCAAGTAACAAAAATCTGTGGTCAATAATACACTAACAAGAGAAAAAACATGACAAAAAAACTAGCAGTCTGAAACAGTCCAAATAGAAGATACAGCAACATGACGGTAAAATACAAGTTATGCTGTCTCATGGTGAGAAAAGCAAGTATACACTCAAGCACATAAACACGCACGCATATACAGTCGTAAAGTATTCCTTATGGGTACATCTTGACTGTGAACATATGTGAGATAGATCCTTTACTGGCCCACAGGAGAGCCTTATGGAAAGCAACCACACACATGTTCTACGTGTCTCTGTTAGCAGGAGTGGTGGCTATAAAGAGTAGAGTCCCAGGCCACCATTTCAGACAAGGCTCTGTTTAGAGCACTATACCCTGGACACTACTTGCAACACTGTGTGTGTGTGTGTGTGTGTGTGAGTGTGTGTGTGTGTGTGTGTGTGTGTGTGTGTGTGTGTGTGTGTGTGTGTGTGAGTGAGTGTATGTGTGTGTTTTTGCTCTCTGTAAAGCTCTCGTGTTTGTATTTATGTGAAATTTATGTTGGTGATTTTTAATAACTGCATTGAAGCTAACATGGCTCATTCTTTCCTTAAGTGTGTGTAGTTTAACCACGGTTAGTGGTAGGTGTCCTGTGTGTGAGATGTGTATGAGGTGTGTGCATGTGTTTCTGTGATATGTAAGCGTAGTGTTTGCAGTTTGAGTGTGTGTGTGCGTGTGTGGGGCATGAGAAACATCTGGTGGATGGCAGGGCTGCGACAGCTTTATGTTCCTCTGTCCAGATGGTGCCACAGCGTCGACTAGAATCACTCTCCTCTCCTCTGCCCCATGCCAACACACACACACGCACGCACACACACACACACACACACACACACACACACACACACACACACACACACACACACACACACACACACACACACACACACACACACACACACACACACACACACACACACACACACACACACACACACACACACACACACACACACACACACACACACACTCACACCCTCCACCCAACATACTACCATTAGTCTTGATTAAACAGACGTAACTAACCAAATAAATAACATGCAGAAAGAATGCAACGTACACACACACACACACACACACACATACTCCCTCCGGCCTGATAAATAAGAGTGAGTGCTCAAGTGGTGTTTAAACGGCCATCCCAAAGTTTTAATGATACAGCGGCGCTCACATGCCCATGACACCACCAGAGTTACAACTTACAGCCATTAACACGCACTCAAGCAGCTGTTTCAGTGTGTGTGTGTTTGTTTGTGTGTGTGTGTGTGTGTGTGTGTGTGCGTATATGTGGGCATGTGTGTGTGTGTGTGTGTGTGTGTGTGTGTGTGTGTGTGTGTGTGTGTGTGTGTGTGTGTGTGTGTGTGTGTGAAATGTCGTGGGAAATGCATTGGTCTCCAATGCCACATGAATTTACAGAATCATTAATTTGTTGTCACGGCTACACCTTTGCGCAATCCTTGCTCAGTAAGGTTGTCTGTGATTGGTCAAGCCTTAAAGCTACTCTGATGATGTTTTCTAAATCACTCCTTAGGATGTTAATAAAGTTATACAGTATTTAATTGTAATACAGTCATATCTGTTGTAGCTGTATCGGTTGATCAATACAGTCATATCTGTTGTAGCTGTATCGGTTGGCCACTCAACTGGAGATCAGATCTTCTTAGGAGGAGCAAAGGGCTGGATTGGACACTGGGGCAGGATGTGTTGTTAGGGGAGTCAAATAAAATAAAATAAAATGTTATTTGCCACGTGCCGAATACAACAGGGGTAGACATTACAGTGAAATGCTTACTTACAAGCCCTTAACCAACAATGCAGTTTAAGAAAAAATTTAAAAAAGCAAATAATTAAAGAGCAGCAGTAAAATAAAATAACAGTAGGGAGGTTATATACAGGGGGTACCGGTACAGAGTCAATGTGCGGGGGCACCGGTTAGTCGAGGTAATTGAGGTAATATGTACATGTGGGTAGAGTTAAAATGACTATGCATAAATAATAAACAGAGTAGCAGCAGCGTAAAAGAGGGGGTTGGGGTGGGGTGGGGGGTCAATGCAAATAGTCCGGGTAGCCATGATTAGTTGTTCAGGAGTCTTATGGCTTGAGGGTAGAAGCTGTTAAGAAGCCTTTTGGACCTAGACTTGGCGCTCTGGTACCGCTTGCCGTGCGGTAGCAGAGAGAACAGTCTATGACTAGGGTGTCTGGAGTCTTTGATAATTTTTAAGGCCTTCCTCTGACACCTCCTGGTAAACAGGTCCTGGATGGCAGGAAGCTTGGTCCCAATGATGTACTGGGCCGTACGCACTACCCTCTGTAGTGCCTTGCGGTTGGAGGCCGAGCAGTTGCCATATGAGGCAGTGATGCAACCAGTCAGGATGCTCTCGATGGTGCAGCTGTAGAACTTTTTGAGGATCTGAGGACCCATGCCAAATATTTTCAGTCTCCTGAGGGGGAATAGGCTTTGTCGTGCTCTCTTCATGACTGTCTTGGTGTGTTTGGACCATGATAGTTTGTTGGTGATGTAAACACCAAGGAACTTGAAGCGCTCAACCTGTTCCACTACAGCCCCGTCGATGAGAATGGGGGCGTGCTCAGTCCTCTTTTTTTTCATGTAGTCCACAATCATCTCCTTTGTCTTGATCACGTTGAGGGAGAGGTTGTTATCCTGGCACCACACGGCCGGGTCTCTGACCTCCTCCCTATAGGCTGTCTCATCATTGTCGGTGATCAGGCCTACCAATGTTGTGTCGTCGGCAAACTTAATGATGGTGTTGGTGTCGTGCCTGGCCATGCAGTCATGGGTGAACAGGGAGTACAGGAGGGGACTGAGCACGCACCCCTGAGGGGCCCTCATGTTGAGGATCAGCGTGGCAGTTGTGTTGCAGGCGGTATGCAAATTGGAGTGGGTCTAGGGTTTCTGGGATAATGGTGTTGATGTGAGCCATGACCAGCCTTTTAAAGCATTTATGGCTACAGACGTGAGTGCTACAGGTCGGTAGTCATTTAGGCAGGTTATCTTAGTGTTCTTGGGCACAGGGACTATGGTGGTCTGCTTGAAACATGTTGGTATTACAGACTCAGTCAGGGACATGTTGAAAATGTCAGTGAAGACACTTGCCAGTTGGTCAGCGCATGCACGGAGTTCACGTCCTGGTAATCCGTCTGGCCCTGCGGCCTTGTGAATGTTGACCTGCTTAAAAGTCTTACTCACATCGGCTACAGAGAGCTTGATCACATAGTCATCCGGAACAGCTGATGCTCTCATGCATGTTTCAATGTTGCTTGCCTCGAAGCGAGCATAGAAGTAATTTAGCTCGTCTGGTAGGCTTGTTTCACTGGGCAGCTCGCGGCTGTGCTTCCCTTTGTAGTCTGTAATAGTTTTCAAGCCCTGCCACATCCGACGAGCGTCAGAGCCAGTGTAGTACAATTCAATCTTAGTCCTGTATTGACTCTTTGCCTGTTTGATGGTTCGTCTGAGGACATAGCAGGATTTCTTATAAGCGTCCGGGTTAGAGTCCCGCTCCTTGAAAGCGGCAGCTCCACCCTTTAGCTCAGTGCGGATGTTGCCTGTAATCCATGGCTTCTGGTTGGGGTACGTATGTACGGTCACTGTGGGGACGACGTCATCGATGCACTTATTGATGAAGCCAGTGACTGATGTGGTGTACTCCTCAATGCTATCGGAAGAATCTCGGAACACATTCCAGTCTGTGCTAGCAAAACAGTCCTGTCGCTTAGCATCTGCATCATCTGACCACTTCCTTATTAACCGAGTCACTGGTGCTTCCTGCTTTAGTTTTTGCTTATAAGCAGGAATCAGGAGGATAGAGTTATGGTCAGATTTGCCAAATGGAGGGCGAGGGAGAGCTTTGTACGCGTCTCTGTGTGTGGAGTAAAGGTGGTCTAGAGTTATTTTTCCTCTGGTTGCACATTTAACATGCTGGTAGAAATGAGGTTGAATGGATTTATGTTTCCCTGCATTAAAGTCCCCGGCCACTAGGAGCGCTGCCTCTGGATGAGCATTTTCCTGTTTACTTATGGCCTTATACAGCTCATTGAGTGCAATCTTAGTGCCTGCATCGGTTTGAGGTGGTAAATAGACAGCTACGAAAAATATAGATGAAAACTCTCTTGGTAAATAGTGTGGGCTACAGTTTATCATGAGATACTCTACCTCAGGCGAGCAAAACCTCGAGTCTTCCTTAGTATTAGATTTTATGCACCAGCTGTTGTTTACAAATATACACAGACCGCCACCCCTTGTCTTACCGGAGTCAGCCGTTCTATCCTGCCGATGTAGCGTATATCCCGCCAGCTGTATGTTATCCATGTCGTCACGACTCGGTGAAACACAAGATATTACAGTTTTGAATGTCCCGTTGGTAGGATAATCGTAATCTTATGTCGTCTAATTTATTTTCAAATGATTGAACATCGGCTAATAGGATTGATGGAAGAAGCAGTTTACTCGCTTGCCGTCGGATCCTTACAAGGCACCCCGACCTACGTCCACGATATCTCTGTCTCTTTCTCATGCGAATGACAGGGATTTGGGCCTTGGTGTCTGTAGGATATCCTTCGCGTCTGACTCGTTGAAGAAAAAATCTTCGTCCAATACGAGGTGAGTAATCGCTGTCCTGATATCCAGAAGCTATTTTTGGTCATAAGAGACAGTGGCAGAAACATTATGTACAGAATAAATTACAAATAACATGAAAAAACACACATAATTGTACAATTGGTTAGAGGGCTGTAAAACGGCAGCCATCTTCTTCGGCGCCATTGAGTGTTTGTGGTTAGGGGTGTGAATGAGGTCATGAGTGTGTGTGTAGTTTGCGGTGAGGTTTATGGGAGTGGTTTGAGGTGTGTGTGTGTGGGTGTATGTGTGGTGAGGACCCAGATAAAGATGTAGAAAGAGGGGTTGAAGGAACAGGAGCCACCCCATTGGGCACACACTGGTTAAATCAACGTTGTTTCCACGTCATTTAAACGAAATTGGAATAGACGTTGAATTGATGTCTGTGTCCAGTGGGACAGTAGGCTGTAGAGACAGTAGACACCGGACACAGAATACTGGGAGAACACTGGGCCTGGAGGGGAGACAATACACACTGTTATAGATAGACACACTCACATAGAGTTTTTTTGAAATGTTAGCAAATGTGTTAAAAATTAAAAACAGAAATACCTTATTTACATAAGTATTCTGACCCGTTGTTATGAGACTCAAAATTGAGATCAGGTGCATCCTGTTTCCATTGGTCATCCTTGAGATGTTTCTACAACTTGATTGGAGTCCACCTGTTGTAAATTAAATTGGTTGGACATGATTTGGAAAGGCACAAACCTGTCTATATAAGGTCCCACAGTTGACAGTGCATGTCAGAGCAGAAACCAACCCATGAGGTCGAAGGAATTGTCTGTAGAGCTCCGAGACAGGATTGTGTCGAGGCACAGATCTGGGGAGGGGTACCAAAACAATTCTGCAGCGTTGAAGGTCCCCAAGAACACAGTGGAGTACTTGAGGAAAACGTGCTCCAGAGCGCTTAGGACCTCAGACTGGGGCGAAGGTTCACCTTCCAACAGGACCATGACCCTAAGCACACAGCCAAGACAATGCAGGAGTGGCTTTGGGACAAGTCTCTGAATGTCCTTGAGTGGCCCAGCCAGAGCCTGGACTTGAATCCGATCGAACATCTCTGGAGAGACCTGAAAATAGCTGTGCAGCGACGCTCCCCATCTAACCTGACAGAGCTTGAGAGGATCTGCAGAGAAGAATGGGAGAAACTCCCCAAATACTGGTGTGCCAAGCTTGTAGCGTCACACCCAAGAAGACTCGAGACTGTAATCGCTGCCAAAGGTGTTTCAACAAAGTACTGAGTAAAGAGTCTGAATATTTATGTAAATGTGATATTTCAGTTTTTTATTTGTAATACATTTGCAAACATTTCTAAAAACTTGTTTTTAATTTGTCATTATGGGGTATTGTGTGTAGATTAAAGAGGGAAGAAAACAATTTAATCAATTTTAGAATAAGGCTGTAACGTAATAAAATGTGGAAAAAGTAAAGGGGTCTGAATACTTTCCGAATGCACTGTATATTCCGATAGCCTTATTCAGGAAGCCATGTGTGTGAGTAGGGAGGCTGCTCCTTAATGACATCATTAGGAGATAATGACAGTTCCTCCCCAGTCTTCTCTTCTCTCTCTCTCTCCTCCCTCTCTCTCTCCTCCCTTTCTCTCTCTCACGCTGGGATAGGAAAACACTATCACGGCCTGGGAGCAACTGATAAATGGGCTATGGCCCAGGTCCCCAACTCCTGAGGAGTGTGTGTGTGTGTGTGTGTTCAGATATATAGGAAGACATTCAGACTTGCTGTAATCCCACATGGCAACGACAAAGTCCAATATATATACTTTAATCCATGATTACATTAATAACAATTGGGAATACACTTCCAAAAATCGGAACGCTAAGCTATTTCCAGGGAACAGGCAGATAGACATACAGTATGTACCCCCATAAACACACAACCTCCCCCCAACACAGAGCCATAGTTAGATGATATATGACCCTGCCCCTGAGTATCGTTACCTCCATCACTAGTCCAGGTGACACTTTGTCAGCATACACGTGTCTGTGGGGGTCGTAGCCGACCCCGTTACAGCACACCTCTTCCTGGTTGATGACCTCTGACCCACAGCACTGCAGACGCACCGTCCCATTCTCATCAGGGCGCATTCTGGGAGAACCGTCATGGCCGACGCAGCAGAGAGACGTGGTGGAGTTCACATATTCTTTCCCACAGCAGGGCAGACCTAGGGGAACACACATAATATAATATAATATGCCATTTAGCAGACTTACAGTCATGCGTGCATACATTTTTGTGTATGGGTGGTCCTGGGGATCGAACCCACTACCTTGATGTTACAAGCGCCGTGCTCTACCAGCTGAGCTACAGAGGACCACACATGCAGGCGTACATTCTCCCGAGTAGCACGCACACACACACACACACACAGACACACACACACACACACACACACACACACACACACACACACACATACACACACACACACACACACACACACACATATGGAACAGACACAAACAGCAAGATTCAGACTGAGACCAAGACCACCTTAACCAATTCAACAAAATAAGGTGATATCTCTCTAAACAGGTGTGTGTGTGTATCCTAGTGTATCTAAGTGCCTGTGACAATGGCCGTCTTCCCTGGGACTCCCTGGAGTGTGTTGTCATAACTGTGACACGTGTGTTGTGTGCGTCATGCGTGTAGTTTGCGTGTTGCTGAGCCGGCGTGCTGCCCCACGTTCATCAACATTACCCATTAGCCATCTCTCCTGCTCAACGACCTGTCAGCCAAGTCTCTCTTCCCCTCTTTCTCTCCTCTATCCCTCTCTCTGTTTTTGATTAATCTATCCTTTTTCTTCATCCATCCATCAATCAATCAAACTTTGTTTATATAGCACATTTCTTACAACAAATGCATTTCAAGGTGCTTAAGAAATAAAATAATAAAACACTTTTTAATTATAAAATCAAGACAGACATAATTTCTCTCTCTTATATATCTCTCTCTCCCTCTCTTCTAGCTCTCTCTCTCTAATGGCCGTGCTCCTAATGCAGTTTGACTGGACCAGCATGGCCCCACTGCCTGACATGATTACAGCGTAGCGAGCACACACACACGCACACGCACACGCACACGCACACACACACACGCACACACACACGCACACGCACACACACAAAACCACTCACACAGGCACACACATCCCTCCATACAAGGTTAAATAAATTGATAAACAAACATTAAATGGGAGCTCCACCACCTTAGGATGGGTGACGACATTCAGTCAGAATTCAAAGGATATCATCTGTATGTGAACAACATTTAAGATGTGTTATGCTATAATATTGTTCCCCATTGCTGCTGCATGTAGAATGTTGGATGGGAGGGACACGCGAGTATCCTGAGCTGACATCCGTGACAGTGACATGTAATGTCTCTCTGCCATGACACCCTAACCTTGACTATCAAGGTTAAAATGTAAAAATGTATTTTATTCATCTGAAGATGTTCTAAAGGAGAGAAACAGAAAGCTTTCCATGCACTCTGGTCATTATCCGTCACTCTCAAGCATAACTAGTACTTTACTGAGTTAATGGCCTCTAGTCACAAAGCTTGAAGTGATTCTAACAGAACACAGAACCCTCTTTGTTCTAGAGCTTTGTATTGATTCTAACAGAACACAGAACCCTCTTTGTTCTAGAGCTTTGTATTGATTCTAACAGAACACAGAACCCTCTCTAGTTCTAAATCTATGTAGTGATTCTAAAGGCGATGTCACACAAAGCAATTTGGACGCAATTTATGTTGCTTGCAACAAAGCTGCATCTGTGTCACCCCCAAAAAAATTGCATTGCATTGCATCGCAAGAGATATAAATTAATCCTATTTCACGCAACTGACTTTGCAATGTCCAATCAGTGAGCAGAAAAAAGTTTACGACTCGTCATTTCGTTCCGTTCGGAACGCCGACCCAGTTGTCATGTCAACAAAGCTGTCAGTGCTGCTGTAAACATCGACAAAAGAGACATGCCAAATGGGAAATGTATAAAACATTCTAGACATCATGGCTAGTCATGGTTTATTTACATGGTCTCCCAGCAAACCAAAATTGTTTCTGTGAAAGTTCCCAGAACATTCGTTAGGTCGTGGCAAATGTTCTCATAAGACAATGGGACCATTGTGGGAACATGACAAGAGATAGGTTCCCAAAACACAAAAACTGTCACATTGTGCTGTCATTCAGATAATGTTTGTATCAGGGTGCACGACATTCCTATGATGTTGCAAGAATGTTGACGAACAGCCTTTCTGAGTTCTTTAAAGGTTCTCAGAACATTTAATTAGGTTGTGGGAACAGAGTGGGTACATTACAAGAGATAGGTTCCCAAAACAAAAAATATGCTCAGTTGTAATGACGTTCATACAAATGTTAAGCTACTGCAAGTTGCACAGGACATTAAAATCAAATCAAATCAATTTTGATTGGTCACATACACGTATTTAGCAGATGTTATTGCGGGTGTAATGAAATGCTTGTGCTTCTGGCTCCGACAGTGCAGTAATATCTAACAAGTGATATGTAACAATTTCACAACATATACCCAATACACATAAATCTAAGTATGGATTGAATTAAGAATATATACACTACCAGTCAAAAGTTAGACACGCCTACTCATTCAAGGGTTTTTCTTTATTTTTACAATTTCTTACATTGTAGAATAATAGTGAAGACATCACAACTATGAAATAACACATATGGAATCATGTTGTGACCAAAAAAGTGTTAAACAAATCAAAACATATTTTATATTTGAGATTCTTCAAATAGCCACCCTTTGCCTTGATGACAGCTTTGCACACTTTTGGCATTCTCTCAACCAGCTTCATGAGGTAGTCACCTAGAATGCATTTCAATTAACAGGTGTGCCTTCTTAAAAGTTCATTTGTGGAATGGATTTCCTTCTTAATGCCTTTGAGCCAATCAGTTGTGTTGTGACAAGGTACGGGAGTATACAGAAGATAGCCCTATTTGGTAAAAGACCAAGTCCATATTATAGCAAGAACAGCTCAAATAAGCAAAGAGAAATGACAGTCCATCATTACTTTAAGACATGAAGGTCAATCAATACGAACATTTCAAGAACTTTGAAAGTTTCTTCAAGTGCAGTCACAAACACCATCAAGCGCTATGATGAATCTGGCTCTCATGAGGACCGCCACAGGAAAGGAAGACCCAGAGTTACTCCTGCTGCAGAGGATAAGTTCATTAGAGTTACCAGCCTCAGAAATTGCAGCCCAAGTAAATGCTTCACAGAGTTCAAGTAACAGACACATCTCAACATAAACTGTTCAGAGGGGACTGTGGTCTTCAGGCCTTCATGGTTGAATTGCTGCAAAGAAACCACTACTAAAGGATACCAATAATAAGTAGAGACCTGCTTGGGCCAAGAAACACGAGCAATGGACATTAGACTGGTGGAAATGTGTCCATTGGTCTGGATTCCAAATTGGAGATTTTTGGTTAAAACCGCTGTGTCTTTGTGAGATGTGGTGTGGGTGAATGAATGATCTCCACATGTGTATTTACCACCGTAAAGCATGGAGGAGGAGGTTTTATGGTGTAGGGGTGCTTTGCTGGTGACTCTGTCTGTGATTTATTTAGAATTCAAGGCACACTTAACCAGCATGGCTACCACAGCATTCTGCAGCGATACGCCATTTTCCAACAGGACAATGACCCAACACACCTCCAGGCTGTGTAAGGGCAACTTTACCAAGAAGGAGAGTGATGGAGTGCTGCATCAGATGACCTGGCCTCCACAATCCTCCGATCTCAACCCAATTGAGATGGTTTGGGATGAGTCAGACTGCAGAGTGAAGGAAAAGCAGCCAACAAGTGCTCAGCATATGTGGGAACTCCTTGAAGACTGTTGGAAAAGCATTCCAGGTGAAGCTGGTTGAGAGAATGCCAAGTGTGTGCAAAGCTGGCAAAGGCAAATTGTGGCTATTTGAAGAATCTCAAATGTAAAATATATTTGTTTTAAGAAAATGTTGTTACTACCTGATTCCATATGTGTTATTTAATAGTTTTTATGTCTTCACTTTATTCTACAATGTAAAAAAATAGTAAAAATAAAGAAAAACCCTTGAATGAGAAGGTGTGTCCAAACGTTTGACTGGTACTGTACATATATGAACGACCAATGTCCATATATATGTTGTAAGAATGTTGATAGAACACCTGGTCTAAGTTCTTTAAAGGATCCCAGAACATTTCATACACAGCATATGAAGATGTGAGAACATTTGAATAACTCAGAAATTGTGTTTTGTGTCCTGATTGACTATATTAGACAAAAAAACGCAAGGTGACAGCCAATGTTCCTTCAAAAAAATTTCGGCACTGAGCAAATTTCAGGTCTGCTGAGCACAAACTTGAACATTGTCAAAATTCTGTGCAACTTCCGGCGCGTGTTTACTGTGAACACTGAGGTTGTATCCACTTTAAGTTACAGTTTTAACAGTGGCCAAGTAGCCTACCGCGGCTACAGTGGGGAAAAAAAGTATTTAGTCAGCCACCAATTGTGCAAGTTCTCCCACTTAAAAAGATGAGAGAGGCCTGTCATTTTCATCATAGGTACACGTCAACTATGACAGACAAAATGAGAAAAAATAATCCAGAAAATCACATTGTAGGATTTTTAATAAATTTATTTGCAAATTATGGTGGAAAATAAGTATTTGGTCAATAACAAAAGTTTCTCAATACTTTGTTATATACCCTTTGTTGGCAATGACACAGGTCAAACGTTTTCTGTAAGTCTTCACAAGGTTTTCACACACTGTTGCTGGTATTTTGGCCCATTCCTCCATGCAGATCTCCTCTAGAGCAGTTATGTTTTGGGGCTGTCGCTGGGCAACACGGACTTTCAACTCCCTCCAAAGATTTTCTATGGGGTTGAGATCTGGAGACTGGCTAGGCCACTCCAGGACCTTGAAATGCTTCTTACGAAGCCACTCCCTCGTTGCCCGGGCGGTGTGTTTGGGATCATTGTCATGCTGAAAGACCCAGCCACGTTTCATCTTCAATGCCCTTGCTGATGGAAGGAGGTTTTCACTCAATATCTCATGGCCCCATTCATTCTTTCCTTTACACGGATCAGTCGTCCTGGTCCCTTTGCAGAAAAACAGCCCCAAAGCATGATGTTTCCACCCCCATGATTCACAGTAGGTATGGTGTTCTTTGGATGCAACTCAGCATTCTTTGTCCTCCAAACACGACGAGTTGAGTTTTTACCAAAAAGTTATATTTTGGTTTCATCTGACCATATTACATTCTCCCAATCCTCTTCTGGATCATCCAAATGCACTCTAGCAAACTTCAGACGGGCCTGGACATGTACTGGCTTAAGCTGGGGGACACGTCTGGCACTGCAGGATTTGAGTCCCTGGCGGCTTAGTGTGTTACTGATGGTAGGCTTTGTTACTTTGGTCCCAGTTCTCTGCAGGTCATTCACTAGGTCCCCCCGTGTGGTTCTGGGATTTTTGCTCACCGTTCTTGTTATCATTTTGACCCCACGGGGTGAGATCTTGCGTGGAGCCCCAGATCGAGGGAGATTATCAGTGGTCTTGTATGTCTTCCATTTCCTAATAATTGCTCCCACAGTTGATTTCTTCAAACCAAGCTGCTTACCTATTGCAGATTCAGTCTTCCCAGCCTGGTGCAGGTCTACAATTTTGTTTCTGGTGTCCTTTGACAGATCTTTGGTCTTGGCCATAGTGGAGTTTGGAGTGTGACTGTTTGAGGTTGTGGACAGGTGTCTTTTATACTGATAACAAGTTCAAACAGGTGCCATTAATACAGGTAACGAGTGGAGGACAGAGGAGCCTCTTAAAGAAGAAGTTACATGTCTGTGAGAGCCAGAAATCTTGCTTGTTTGTAGGTGACCAAATACTTATTTTCCACCATAATTTGCAAATAAATTCATTAAAAATCCTACAATGTGATTTTCTGGATTTTATTCTTCTAAATTTGTCTGTCATAGTTGACGTGTACCTATGATGAAAATTACAGGCCTCTCTCATCTTTTTAAGTGGGAGAACTTGCACAATTGGTGGCTGACTAAATACTTTTTTCCCCCACTGTATTTGATCATAATGTAGGCCTACCAGAGTGGCCTATCATCAAAAACAATGGAGAAAAATGCATCTCATAACATTTTAACATGAAAATAGCTGTTCTATCATTCATCCTACAGTAGCAGCAAATGTGTGGTGTTAAATGTAGGCCTTCATTCCATGAGACCTTTGAAAAAAACATGCAGGGCTTGACATTAACCTGTTCATCCACTTGTCCTTTAGACAAGGAGGTGACTGAAAATGTTGTTTGATGTAGGAAACCACTTTAAAAATAAATAATCATTATTATTCCCATACCATTATTACAGAGAATCAGACAAATTATGCTACCCTCTGCCTATTGGCTACTTAGCTTATTCAGTATGGATGACGGATCACTCTCCTGAGTGGCGCAGTGGTCTAAGGCACTGCATCGCAGTGCTAACTGTGCCACTAGATCCTGGTTCGAATCCAGGCTCTGTCGCAGCCGGCCGTGACCGGGAGACTCATGGGCGGCGCACAATTGGCCCAGCGTCGTCCAGGGTAGGGGAGGGAATGGCCGGCAGGGATGTAGCTCAGTTGATAGAGCATGGTGTTTGCAACACCAGGGTTGTGGGTTCGATTCCCACGGGGGGCCAGTATAAAAAAAAAAGTGTATTCACTAACTGTAAGTCGCTCTGGATAAGAGCGTCTGCTAAATGACTGAAATGTAAATGTAAAATGGATCACTACCTCAAGCTGAACCTTGGCAAGACGGAGCTACTCTTCCTCCCGGGGAAGGACTGCCCGTTCCATGATCTCGCCATCACGGTTGACAACTCCGTTGTGTCCTCCTCCCAGAGTGCGAAGAGCCTTGGCGTGACCCTGGACAACACCCTGTCGTTCTCCACTAACATCAAGGCGGTGACCCGATCCTGTAGGTTCATGCTCTACAACATTCGGAGAGTACGACCCTGCCTTACACAGGAAGCGGCAGAGGTCCTAATCCAGGCACTTGTCATCTCCCGTCTGGATTACTGCAACTCGCTGTTGGCTGGGCTCCCTGCCTGTGCCATTAAACCCCTACAACTCATCCAGAATGCCGCAGCCCGTCTGGTGTTCAACCAAGTTCTCTCACGTCACCCCGCTCCTCCGCACACTACACTGGCTTCCAGTTGAAGCTCGCATCTGCTACAAGACCATGGTGCTTGCCTACGGAGCTGTGAGGGGAACGGCACCTCTGTACCTTCAGGCTCTGATCAGTCCCTACACCCAAACGAGGGCATTGCGTTCATCCACCTCTGGACTGCTGGCTCCCCTACCTCTGCTGAAGCACAGTTCCCGCTCAGCCCAGTCAAAACTGTTCGCTGCTCTGGCACCCCAATGGTGGAACAAGCTCCCTCACGACGCCAGGACAGCGGAGTCACTCACCACCTTCCGGAGACATTTGAAACCCCACCTCTTTAAGGAACACCTGGGATAGGATAAAGTAATCATTCTAACCCCCCCTTACCCCCCCATTTTTTTTTTTTAAATAACGTATTTTTTTTTTTATATACAAAAAAAAACATTAATAATTGTAAAGTGGTTATCCCACTGGCTATAAGGTGAATGCACCAATTTGTAAGTCGCTCTGGATAAGAGCGTCTGCTAAATGACGTAAATGTAAATGTTAAACAACACAATGTAACTCCAAGTCAATCACACTTCTGTGAAATCAAACTGTCCACTTGGGAAGCAACACTGATTGACAATAAATGTCACATGCTGTTGTGCAAATGGAATAGACAACAGGTGGAAATTATAGGCAATTAGCAAGACACCCCGAATAAAGGACTGGTTTTGCAGGTGGTGACCACAGACCACTTCTCAGTTCCTATGCTTCCTGGCTGATGTTTTGGTCATTTTTGAATGCTGGCGGTGCTTTCACTCTAGTGGTAGTATGAGACGGAGTCTACAACCCACACAAGTGGCTCAGGTAGTGCAGCTCATCCAGGATGGCACATCAATGCGAGCTGTGGCAAGAAGGTTTGCTGTGTCTGTCAGCGTAGTGTCCAGAGCATGGAGGCGCTACCAGGAGACAGGCCAGTACATCAGGAGACGTGGAGGAGGCCGTAGGAGGGCAACAACCCAGCAGCAGGACCGCTACCTCCGCCTTTGTGCAAGGAGGAGCAGGAGGAGCACTGCCAGAGCCCTGCAAAATGACCTCCAGCAGGCCACAAATGTGCATGTGTCTGCTCAAACGGTCAGAAACAGACTCCATGAGGGTGGTATGAGGCTTACAGCCCAACACCGTGCAGGACGTTTGGCATTTGCCAGAGAACACCAAGATTGGCAAATTCGCCACTGGCGCCCTGTGCTCTTCACAGATGAAAGCAGGTTCACACTGAGCACATGTGACAGACGTGACAGAGTCTGGAGACGCCGTGGAGAACGTTCTGCTGCCTGCAACATCCTCCAGAATGACCGGTTTGGCGGTGGGTCAGTCATGGTGTGGGGTGGCATTTCTTTGGGGGGCCGCACAGCCCTCCATGTGCTCGCCAGAGGTAGCCTGACTGCCATTAGGTACCGAGATGAGATCCTCAGACCCCTTGTGAGACCATATGCTGGTGCGGTTGGCCCTGGGTTCCTCCTAATGCAAGACAATGCTAGACCTCATGTGGCTGAAGTGTGTCAGCAGTTCCTGCAAGAGGAAGGCATTGATGCTATGGACTGGCCCGCCCGCTTCCCAGACCTGAATCCAATTGAGCACATCTGGGACATCATGTCTCGCTCCATCCACCAACGCCACGTTGCACCACAGACTGTCCAGGAGTTGGCGGATGCTTTAGTCCAGGTCTGGGAGGAGATCCCTCAGGAGACCATCCGCCACCTCATCAGGAGCATGCCCAGGCGTTGTAGGGAGGTCATACAGGCACGTGGAGGCCACACACACTACTGAGCCTCATTTTGACTTGTTTTAAGGACATTACATCAAAGTTTTCCACTTTAATTTTGAGGGTGACTCCAAATCCAGACCTCCATGGGTTGATACATTTGATTTCCATTCATAATTTTTGTGTGATTCTGTTGTCAGCACATTCAACTATGTAAAGAAAAAAGTATTTAATAAGATTATTTCATTCATTCAGATCTAGGATGTGTTATTTTAGTGTTCCCTTTATTTTTTTGAGCAGTGTACAACACTGCCCCTTCAAGACATAAAAAAAGCTCTTTACCTGACTGGCTTTTCAAAGATGGATAGAAATGCACACATTTTGTGCTCTAGTAGGAAGCAACCACTCCCCCATTGTTGACTAGAAATGAGCTATTACTGTGTTAATAACTCATTAACTAGCAAAGAATATGAACAAATGTGCACATGCAGCTCTCGCTTTGATCTCAAAACAAGCGCATCTACTTGTGACTGTAAGTGGTGTAAACACAGTCCAGTTCAAAGTGAATCTAGGTTTAGATATACTCTACTAAAAAAGAGAATGTCTTTATTTCATTCAGATTAATAAATCCAGTTAAAAATGTACAAAATAACAGTAAAAATTAAAACATTGTTTAAAAATTTCTGTTCAACGTTTTAAAAAACGCACCCGATATAATGCATACACCCGGTGCCAAGTGGTGGAATAAGGAACTGCTTGTCAAGCGTAGAATGGGTAAAATATATGTTGAAAATGTGTGAAATTGTGAGAGTAATAATCAAATCGTTTTCTGATTTCAGCGTATTTCCATTGTGAATTCATGCGACATATCTTGACAGGCCTGCTATATCATATAATTTGACCACATCATTGAATTTGTTATGATAATAATCCATATAAAGTACAGTATTTTCTTTTTATTAGAGGCATGTGTGAAAGTGAAACCACTGTTGAAATACTATAAAAGACTGAGATAATGGGAAATCCAATGAGAGATGGCTGATCTTGCTCTACTGGAAGATTTGGCACATGCTGCATTTCGCAGAGAGCGCATTTTTAGAGACAGGTGGGACTTTTTTTGCAGAAAGTACAGATTGGCTCATCAGATATCGTTTACCAAAACCACTTTTATAGGATTTTGGGGAGGATTTGATTTCCATACAATTTCCATACACCATCGCACAACAGGTTGAAGTAAAGAGGGGTTTCTTTGCCATGATGCCATCAATGGGTTCCCAAATACGAACGGAGCAGTAGACGGTACCCACATCGCCATAAAATAACCATCCCAAAATGATTTCAACTATGTGAACAAAAAAGGTTTCCACTCTTAATGTGCAGGTTATGTGATGTGCAAAAGACGCTGCTGAACGTGGTGGCGAGGTGGCCAGTTGGAACGCACGGCTCGTTCATTCTGCAGAACAGTCATGTTGGCCTATATAGCTACAGGAGGGAGCTGTTGAGGATGTATGGCTTATTGGTGAGTGCTGCCTTCTCATTTGAAGTATATTTGCCATTGCTAAAGCTACTTGAATTGTCCTAATGGTCCTCTCTTTGTAGCTAAGTTTTTATTTTTACTGGTCAAGCCACAACTGAGTGAGCCAAATAAAACATGTTGGTTGTACTCAATCTCTGACACTAGCACCTCTATTTCAGTCTTGAAAAAGTTTTTTTTTCTTAGCTTTTTCGGTTGCGTCGTTGTATTTCATGGTACAGTTTGTATATTCCCCACGTGCTTTAAAGGGATGATTTTGACCATATATGGTTAATTAGGTTTCGAAATGCAAATAGCCAAGGTCGTGCACAAGCACTGAGGCTGAGAACAATTGGTATTTATCAATGGTTATCTCCTACCGGTGTGCGTATGATTGTTTGATAAATCACAGTTTTTCTATGCGTACGAACATTCTAAATTCCATTTGTAAGTAGTATTTTAGAATAGTTTCTATGCAATATTGATTAATGAGGCCCCTGGCTTGGGAACCAAACATTGCAGGTTCAAACCCCACATGTGCAGATTGTCAACATATAAAGTATATAAAAAAGGTTGTGTTTGTATAATTAAATCCTGTTCAAATGTCCTATAAATTAAATGAAAATGCCATTTGTGTCTATATCACCTACAATACAGTCCTCAAATGAGAATTGCCATGAACCTCTACGGGATCGGTGTCACGTATACAGGACGGTTGAGCTAACGTGCGCTAATGTGATTAGCATGACTGTTGTAAGTAACAGCAAACTTTCCAGGACATAGACATGTCTTATATGGGCAGAAAGCTTAAATTCTTGTTAATCTAACCACACTCTCCAATTTACAGTAGCTATTACAGTGAGAAAAAATAAACATACTATTGTTTGAGGAGAGTGCACAACAACAAAACACTTTTCACGGCAACTGGTTTGATACTCTGAAGGTAAATAATGTACTTACATTCATGCTCTGATTTGTCATCCTGAGGGTCCCAGAGATAAAATGTAGGATAGTTTTGTTTGATAAAATCAATTTTTATATTCAAATGTAGGAACTGGGTTCTACAGTTTGAACCCTTGCTGTCTCTGACGCCACACCCACACCGCCCGGCCATCTGGATGTGTGAAAGCTAGTGTATAAGCTAATGATCCATCATGTATGACATTTGTGGGAGTGTGTAAACGTACATTTTTGTATTACCATATCATTTTTGTATGTTCTCTATAGTTATGTACTTGAAAATGTATCAATTGACCAATTCTGCACATTTTGGCAGACTTGATACAAAATAGTCCAGTATTGTAATGCTTCACTGGATCAATCTGAAACTTTGCACGCACAGTGCTGTCATCTAGTGGCCAAAATCTAAATCGCGCCTAAACTGCAATATTATATTGTGGCCTTTCTCTTGTATTTCAAAGATGAAATTATTATATTTTACCAGATCATTGTGTTATATTCTCCTACATTAATTTCACATTTCCACAAACTTCAAAGTGTTTCCTTTCAAATGGTATCAAGAATATGCATATCCTTGCTTCAGGTCCTGAGCTACAGGCAGTTAAATTTGGGTATGTCATTTTAGGAGAAAATTGACAAAAAGTGTCAGATCCTTATGAGGTTAAATCAGGAGAGAAACATAATGGGGATGTATTCCAATCTACTTTTTTATGCTTTAAGGAGTTACAATTTTGCATGCTGAGAATGTTGTGGTAATATTAGGTCAAACTTACATAGAACATATTCTAAATGTTCTTGAAATGTTCTGAAGACCTACAAGACAAGGTAAAATGTATATTGCATGAACATCAATGGAATATTATGTTAAACCTAAAACAAATATGCTATGAATGTCATATAAACTGACTTATTTGGAAATTGTGGAACATTTGCAACATTGCAAGAATATTCTTGCAACATCCCAGACAAATCCCATCATTTAATAAAAAGTTTTATGAACTTTTAAAGAATATACAAATATGTTCTGGGAATGTTCTTGCAACATCAGGCAAATGTTTTTTGCAACCTAATAGAAACATTGTAATAATCAGCACAACTGCACAGTTTTTGTGTTTAGGGAACGTATCTTTTGTCATGTCCCCACAATGTTACCACAACCTAAAGAAATGTGTTAGGAACTTTTAAAGAACATAAAAAATGTGTTCTGGGAACATTCTTGTAACATCAGGTTAATGTTTTTTGCACCCTAAAATAAACATTGTATAATCATCTGCACAACTGGACATTTTTTGTGTTTTGGAAACATATATTTTGTGCTGTGTCCCCACATTATTCCCACCCGACTGTCCCCACAACCTAATGACACATTATGGGAACCTTTAAAGAACAGACAAAATGTGTTCTGGGAACGTTCTTGCAACGTCATGTGAATATTTTACACAAACATTGTATAATCATCAGGAAGACTGGACAGTTTTTTTGTTATGAGAACATTTGCCGCAACCTAACGATTGTTCTGGGAACTTTCACAGAACCAATTTTGGTTTAATCAAAAATATTATTTGAATGTTTTGGGGATGTTATCATCCTAATGTTAGATAAAACCCTAACTAGAACTTAATTGGAATATTAGCTAATATACTGGGAATGTTCACGGTTTGTTGGGCTGGCAGTCAATAAATGTAATTTTTGGCTCACTAGCTAAATTGTACAGCCAGCATTTTGTCTATGTCATTTATGAAACCATAATGTGATATATGACAGGATTGGATGTTGCATGCAATTTCAATTACGTTTGAATTGCTTCGTGTATCAGCAAAATTGCTTGAGATGATGTCACTTGCAACTGAAAGAGAAATTGCATCTAAATTGCTTTGTGTGACACAGGCTTAACAGAACAAAGAAACTTCTCTAGATATATATAGTGACTGTAACAGAACACAGAACCCCATCTCTTCCAGTTCTAGATCGCTGAAGTGACTGTAACAGTCTGTGAGTCCTGTGTTATTTCCTATAGTTCCAGATCTATATGGTAGTGACTGTAACAGTGTGTGAGTGGTGCGTTCTCTCCGTGGATAAACCACCACTACTTTAATTACACGGCTACCTTGTTCCACGGTGATAAATGGCTAATTGCTTAATACTTTAATCAGTGTTCCTTCTTTGCGTAGATAAACTGTGACAGAGCCATTAATCCACATGCTCTTTTCACTCAGCCGCCAAACGGCTGGCTGCGGCAGATTCTCCCGTGCTGCCGCGTGCAGACTCCGTGGCTCCAATGAGCGATGCTGCATCCATCACGGGCCACGGTGACATAAAGATGTCTGACGCTTGCTAACTCACTTAGGGACGGCAGCTGTTGCTGAGCCGGGCTCGGTGGCGATTCCCAGGGCGCATCACTTCAGCTTCAATGACTTGCAAATAAACAGCTCAACAGTTTTCCAAAATAGCTTTCTCCTCTCTCCTCCCCAGAAGTAGCATCCCTCACACCCACCCCACCCCCACCCCCCACACACACCCACACACACAAACTCACACACACACGTACACACACACACACACACACACACACACACACACACACACACACACACACACACACACACACACACACACACACACACACACACACACACACACACACACACACACACACACACACACACACACACACATCCCTGCCCTATCTTCCCTTTCACTTCCTTTCTGGATGCCCTCTGATATTTACAGGGTGTTTTTTTTATCTTCCCCACCTCCCTTCCTTTCTCTCTTCCCACCCTCCTCAGGGAAATGTGAACTTTGACACTGTGACCTGGTGCTTACAGTGACCGTTCAATTCCCTCCCTCCCTCCCTCCCTCCCTCCCTCCCTCCCTCCCTCCCTCCCTCCATCGAGTGAGTAAAGAGATAGGGAGGGAGGGAGGGAGGGAGGGAGGGAGGGAGGGAGGGAGTAGGCACTCTAGTCTGATATATCCTCTAAAGCTAAAATTCCGTTCTTTTCATATCAGTCTTTCAACAGAAACACAATCCCTCTGTATTAGCATAGACACACACACTTACACACACTTACACACACCTACACACACTTACACACACACACACACACACACACATACACACACACACTGCACAGTACAGCGCTGTAGCTAATCTTCAGATTGATGATGGATTTGCATACATTCATTAGAGCGCAGGGGACTCGTGCTGACAGAAGGTGCTTAGGCAGTGTGAATTAAGGTTCATTCACTTAATGAGAAGTAAATATTTAGCCTGCAATGAACAACTGATAAAAATGTGTGTCGTGGATTACGCCAGCCTTTCGGCTACTAAACCCCAACTTAAAACAAACAAAACACTTTTAAATACCTGAATATAGTATCCTCCCTTTAACTTCATACACATGCATACACATCCACATGTCCAGACACACTGAACACACACACCAAACACACACACATTTTCAAAGTCACAGACACGGCAGGGAACAAGCACTCTATACGTATCAAATAACAGAGACTTTCACTATTATATTTATATTCCTGTGCACTCTGCATTACTGAGGGGACTGGGGGCATCCGGCACACACACATCACCCCATCCCCCCCCCCCACACACACGCACACACGCACATACACACACACACACACACACCAAATCCTACGCCACCCAACCCCACACACACCGCCTTCCTGTGAGGTTGCACTGTGCGTTGTGATAAAATCACATTGCATTGACTTTCTCACACCGTGTGTGTGTATGTGTGTGTGTTTGCGCGTGCGTGCATGTTTGTGTGTGTGTGGTAGGACAGGACAGAACAGAAAGACTCGGCATCCCCCAGAGACACACAAAGCAGACAGCTCTCCATGTGCTTATACCTCTCCGATAGAGCGAGGGATGGAGACATGAAGGGGAAAGAGGGATGGAGAGATGGAGGGAGAGAGGGATGGAGACAGAGCGTGAAAGAGAGAGAGAGGTAGCAGGTAAAGCAAAGGTAAAAAGAGCCTGAACATGAGACTGTATTGATTGCCCCTCACAGCTGTGTGTGTGTGTGTGTGTATGTGTGTGTGTGTGTGTGTGTATGTGTGTGTGTGTGTGTTGGTGTGTGTGCACTATAATATGTTTGAAGATCTTCACTCAAAGACCTCCCACGAACAGTCCAGGGTAAGCCCATCAATGGGTCCAAACCTGTGCCAAGCCAACACTTGAAAACCATCTGCTAAAGGGTGTGTGTGTTTGTGCTTGTTAGAGTGATTGTTTGCTTAAGAGTGGGTTGGTAATCTATTTCCTTGCCTTGGCTTCAGTTCCAGTGATTTCCTTACTTTCCCCAGTACTTTGTGATTAGTGTTTGATTGAATCCACAGCCCAACTCTAACCCTGGGTCTCCAACACAGCGGCTAACAGCTAGTGGCTAGCAGCTAGGTGCTAATGTAATGGCTGGAGGATGTTGTGGGCCATTAAGGTAACTCAATAGAAAAGACATCATCATAAACACATTAAAAGGAAACGTCTTCATCTGTTCAGCCTCCACTCCGTCTTCTAAAACACCCCAGACGGATGAAATGCACTTGTATCTGTCTGTCTATATGTCTGGTTGTCTGTCTGGAATGGACTCCTGTCTGTCTGCCTGCCTGCCTGTCTGTGTGCCAGTCAATTGGTTCTCAGTGCTGAGGAGAGAGTTTTGGCAGAACAATGTGAAGACATACGAGCGATGATCAAGCATGGCGCCACACACACACAGACACACACACAAGCCCAAATAAATAAATAAAACACACACGCTCGCTAGCTCGCATGCACGCACACACCCAGCCTCATCTCGTCGGGCTCAGGCTCAGCTCTTAACTACAGGAATAATTTCCTTCAGCAAATGGTCATAGTGTCCTTGAAAAGCATGTTTGATTAATACATTTTTTTCTCTCTCTCGTATTTCTTTTAGCATCATCACAGCCGTTTCCATCACCCGGGCTGATGATGGCACCGCGTTAAGATAACACCCCCGGACCGAAAGGCTTTTAACACTTAAACAGTGAAAAAGGATATTCAGATTTGCCCTTCAACATTTGGGCTGGTGCACATACTGCACAGGCGGAGGGGGAAGAGTTAGAGGAGCGCACACACAGAGAGGTAGCGGCTTAAGGAAGGGTGAGGAGGGGGAAGCGGTTAAGAGACGCACACAGCAAGGCAGTGACTTATAAGGGGTTAGGAGCGACGGGAGGCCAAATGGCCGAGAGTCCACTAAACCATCTTCATCCTACAACAAACTAAACAAACTACAGTAAATTGACACGCTCATGAGAGGAGGCTGATATTTTACATTTACATTTTAGTCATTTAGCAGACGCTCTTATCCAGAGCGACTTACAGTTAGTGAGTGCATACATTTTTCATACTGGTATGGTATTAGTCTGAAAACACTGTCGACGAAAACACTAGCATTTGTTTGCTGTCTGTCTCCTCTGAATTCCCTGACACTCCAATATGATGTTAATGTAGAATAAAGTACAACATAAACTGCAGATTAAACCAAATCTTCCACATCCTCAAACACACACACTAACTAAAGGACAGGCTGGCTGGAGGGGGTTATATTATATTTATTACAGCATTATTGTAGTCTTATAATCACTAAACGTCTGTTTACTGTCCTTCCCTTGACTCTGCAACCTGCGGTTTGAGTAAATCTACATTTTAAATGTAAGATAAATTAAGTATTTAACAGGGATCAGTCATAAAGTTGAGGGTTTGTTGGATGTTTGCTGTCTTTGGTCTGACTGTCAAACCAGAGCGGTCTAGATAGAAAGTTCTGATCTGGTGTGTGTGAATGATAGTTTTGAATATGACCATACAGTCAGTCCAGGTCATATAGTCCCACTACCCTACTCTCATACTGATCTAGTATGGATTATATTTACCACACCATGCTTGTTTCCATGTTGTTTTTGTATTGCTGTGTTTTGGCCTCTTGGCCAGGGTTATTGAGAACTGGTTCTCAACTAACTTGACATGGTTAAATAAAGGTTAACTAATTGAAATCTATGGCTGATGTGGTTGTTTATACCACATTACCTTGAACAGGTTCAACTGATCACATTTTGTTTTCCTGTTTTATTCTATTTCACCTGTTTAATTTCCTTTCCCCCCAGCTCAAATTCAATAGCCCTGCCCCGAGGATACACACATTTGTGTGTGTGTGTGAGCCGGCAGACGGCCTGTCTCCCAGCATTGCTGTTCCCCCGTGGAGTGTGTGTATGGTTCTTGACAGAGCAGAGTGTAATGTGTGATAGATCGCACTTCAGGGACCCAATAATCACATCACCCTCTATCGCCTATCAGCTGGCCACCGCAGGACACCCTTCAAATGGACACAGGGAGCCCTCACACTCCCTTCCTCTCTCTCCCTCTTCCTCTTGCTTCCTCTCTTTATCTCTTTCTTTAACTCTTTCTTTCCACACTCTTAAAATGTTTCCATCTTCGTTTCTTTCTTTCTTTCTTTCTTTCTTTCTTTCTTTCTTTCTTTCTTTCTTTCTTTCTTTCTTTCTTTCTTTCTTTCTTTCTTTCTTTCTTTCTTTCTTTCTTTCTTTCTTTCTTTCTTTCTTTCTTTCTTTCTTTCTTTCTTTCTTTCTTTCTTTCTTTCTTTCTGCTCATTTGGATTTGAATACTGCCTTTATCATCTCTCACTTTAACATTTTGAGATACTTAATCTATTCTCTTCCACAGTCACCCTAAACAAACAAAACAAGTGAGAGTAAAACTCCCAACAGTAAAAGAGGCTAACTGAACACTAACATCTCAGCAGCCATGTCCTGCAGAGGACGAATCCTTCAGAGTGTCGTTGAAAGTGTTGTTGCCAAGGTTAAGTAGCCCATCCTGTAATAGGTGTTGCTGTGTGTGTGTGTGTGTGTGTGTGTGTGTGTGTGTGTGTGTGTGTGTGTGTGTGTGTGTGTGTGTGTGTGTGTGTGTGTGTATGCGCGCGCGTGTATGTGTTTGGCGGGGAGAAGCAGACGCTCAGGTCGGGGCTGGAGCGGCGGCCCCGGGCCCACCGACAGTGCAGGCACCCGGCAAATGGCCTTTAGCATCGCTAACTGAGGTAGCCCAACTATCCATCATACCATATGTTCTCACTGGGAGAGCTAACGCTAATGAGAGATGAGAGGAGAGGGGGAAGAGGGAGGGAGGAGAGGCGGTGAAAGAAGAGGAGGAGAAGGAAGAGAACAGGGAGGAGAAGAGGTAGAGGAGGAAGATGAGGAAGAGGAGGAGGGGAGCATTGTGCTCACACCAGGAAGACAACGCTAATGAAAGACGAAAGGAGGAAGGAGGAAGAGAAGGAGGAGAGGGAGAGAGGGAGTAAGAGAGTATTAATGTAAGATATTGCAATATATGACTCAGGAATTGATCGCAAAATATTTCTACACTACTGAAAATTCTGACACTTCGACAGAGAAATTGGCAATCAGAGCATTCCATTGGAGATTTAGTAAAATGGTTTCCTCATGGTTTAACTTAGCACCCATGTTATCTAGTTCAGAAAGCCCTTGTGTACTCTTGAGTACTTGATGGTACAGTACAATATAAAGAGAATCTGTGAGGGCAGAGACTAATGATGCTATACAACACATCCTTATGGGGTCGTTGTTTATATGTTGTGTGATAAATAGTGTGTAGTGTCCAAGTCTGGCAGTGTGTGCTCTTTGACTCCCGCAGTGTGTACCCTGCTGTGTGTGTGTGCATGTGTGTATGTGTGTGTGTGTGTGTGTGTTTCCTGCAGAGTGCTTGGCAGTGCCCTTGCTGGTGCCATCCCTCGCCCACTCTATCATCTGCAGCGACAAAGATGTCCCCCCCATACACACACACAAACACCCCTGCCCATCTGTGCCTGGAGGCCTGCGCTCAGAGACACCACGGGGGAGAGACGACCCCAAAACGGAGCAAGTCCCTCTCTTCCACCACTTCTTTCTCTACCTCTCCTCCCCTCTCCTCCATCTCTCCCCAGTGACATTCTAAAGTCACTGAGGACCCAGGCTAAACTTTTTTTGGGGAAGAGTAACGTGGATGTGGGTAGGACAGACATTTGTTGTGTGTATGTTATACACTGAAAACAAATATAAACGCAACATTCAACAATTCAAATATTTTAATGAGTTAAAATTCATACATTATAAGGAAGTCAGTCAATCATTAGGCCCTAATCTATGAGTTTCACATAACTGGGAATACAGATATGCATCTGTTAGACACAGATACTTTTTTTTAAAGGTAGGGGCATGGATCAGAAAACCTGATCAGAAATACTTTTAGAAAAAAGGTAGGGGCATGGATCAGCTGCCCCCCTGACTCGGAGTAGGGCACCCCCGTACAGCAGGTGTCACCCACCCCTACCGACACACGCCCCTGTCCCTCAGAGAGAGAGAGGGGGGGGTTATGGTAAATAAACCAATTAACTTTATTCTCTTTTAACCTTAATTTTTTTATCGTTTTTGAAGAGTTATGAAACTTTAAACAGATGGAAAGCTCTCAATTTAGGTAAATTAAATAGGATGCTGTCACACAAGCCTTCGCTTTGGCTCCCCTTCCTGTCCAGCTCAGGCGTTCGGCGTCGCCGGCCTTCTAGCTGCTGCCGAACCTGCTGCTGGCAAACGCCCTTCACTCATCAACCCCGGACTTGTCTCGTCATCATTACACACACCTGGTTCCAATCCCCACTCTATCACTGTATATATACTCCCTCTGTCATTTGTCTTTGTCGGTCATTGAATATGTTGCTTGTTTTCCTGAGAGGAATCTCTCCTACTATTTCCTGAGTACTTTATATTTTGCACTGTGGGATTCGTCCCGCTTTAAACTATGGTGCTTTAATAAATTCAGTAGTTATAATCCTGTGATTGCCTCCTGCCAACTCCTCTCTACACTACACCACCTACGCACAGAGCAAGACACCGAGACACCTCCCCTATGGCAAACTCCACCCGCTGCCGGTTCCACAATGACCCTGGTCCCATCTCTCCATTGACTTTGTCATAGACCTTCCCCCCTCGGAGTGGCACACCACCGTCCTGGTCGTTGTGGACCGGTTTTCCAAAGCCTGTCGTTTCATTCCTCTGCCTGGTCTCCCTACGGCTATGCAGACCACGGAGGCTCTCTTCTCTCACGTCTTCCGGCACTGCGGGATCCTGGAAGACATCGTGTTTGACCATGGTCCTCAGTTCACCTCCCGTGTCTGGAAGGCCTTCATGGAATGACTGGGGGTCACGGTCAGCCTCACCTCCGGGTACCGTCCCCAATCAAATGGGCAGGTGGAAAGGGTAAATCAGGAACTGGGTAGGTACCTTCGTAGTTATTGTCAGGACCGGCCGGGGGAGTGGGCTGCGTTTCTGCCTTGGGCAGAATACGCACAAAACTCCCTCCGTCACTCCTCCACTAACCTCACATCCTTTCAGTGTGTTCTAGGCTATCAGCCGGCCCTGGCACCCTAGCACCAGAGTCAGATCAAGGCTCCTGCGGTGGACGATTGGTTCCGGCGTGCCGAGGGGGTATGGAACACAGCGCACACCCGTCTCCAGTGCGTCGTCCTCCGGCAGAAGGCGCAGGCCGATAGTCACCACAGTGTGGCCCCGGTCTTTCACCCCGGTGACAGGGTCTGGCTTTCTATGAAGGACCTGCCCCTCTCCTGCCCTGCCGGAAGCTGGTTTGTGGGGTCGTTCAAAGTTCTGAGGAGATTCAATGAGGTGACGTACAGATTACATCTCCCTGTCAATTACCGTATCTCACCCTCATTTCATGTATCTCTCCTCAGGTCGGTGGCAGCTGGTCCCTTGGCTAGTGCTGCACCCCACGACGCACCTCCCCCTCCCTTGGACGTCGAGGGAGCCCCGGCGTACTCCGTCCGCAGCATGTCGGACTCAAGGTCTCGTGGGGGGTCTCTGCAGTACCTGGTCGACTGGGAGGGGCACGGTCCCGAAGAGTGCTGCTGGGTTCCAGCGCGGGACGTCGTGGACCGTTCTCTCATTCGGGATTTCCACAGGCGTCGTCCCAACCGACCCGCACCGCATCTCCGGGATTGTCCCAAAGGTCGGGGGGGTACTGTCACACCAGCCTTCGCTCCCACTCCTGTCCAGCTCAGGCGTTCGGCGTCGCCGGCCTTCTAGCTGCTGCCGTACCTGATGCTGGCAAACGCCCTTCACTCATCAACCCCGGACTTGTCTCGTCATTATTACACACACCTGGTTCCAATCCCCACTCTATCACTGTATATATACTCCCTCTGTCATTTGACTATTTCCTGATTACTTTATATTTTGCACTGTGGGTTTCGTCCCGCTTTAACCTGCGACTACCTCCTGCCTACTCCTCTCTACACTTGTGACAGATGCCTATGGTTTTCTTGTGAGTCAGAATATTTACAAATGTAGACTTTGCTAAATTATTTCCTATGGGTGTGTACTCACCGGTTGCTATGGGAACGTAGTATCCACCACAGCATTGGTGGTCCGGGAGAGGTGGGCAGAGCTTACCACCGCAGCACACATAGTGGAAGGAGTTAGGTGAGGGCAGGTTTACTGATGTGGACCACACCATCACAACACACCTGGAGAACACACACATGCACACACACACACACAAACACACAAAGCAAGCAAGAAAGAGAGAGAGCGAGAGAGAGAGACAGACAGGGACACGGAGAGAGAAAGAGAAAGAGAGAAAGAGAGTTAATTAACAGTGCAACATGCCCTGCTCCCTCCACCTGTATGTTTTCAGGTAGAGTGTATAAAATGGCCGCTGTATGTATTGCTCTTGTTCTACAACTGCGGGCCTGTGTCTCTGTAATGACTCTACTGTATTATGGGATACAGTGTGTGTCCTTTTATCTTCATCTCCCTGGTGTGTGTTTGTGTGTGTGTGTGTGTGTGTGTGTGTCACGCACGTGTGTGTCGTGTGATTCCCGCGCTGAGGGGACAGACGTATTGCGTATGGGTAGCTTGCCAAATTGGCAGGCTTTCAATGACATGAGGATTGCAGCAGTCGTCAGACGACAAGTTAATCTGTTTAGTGAAAACAATGGCTGGGAGAAGGACGACGACTGTGTCTCCTGCATAAATGAGACTGTTTCAAACGTCTGACTGTGTCTGTTGTGTTACAGCAAGAGAGCTTTGCACCAGCGTTTCTCAACTCCCAACGGGTGCACTGTTTTGTTCAAGCCCTACACTTGCACACCTGGGCCTGTATGCTTAAAAGTTATAAGCCTCTTAGATGAGAATTACTTCTAAGTCGCAAAATTCGGAGATAATTCTCACAATTATGAATTGTATAATTGTAATAATTGAACTACTCAACCCTATAATAATTTCATCAGTTGTGCCAGTATTGGACCGGAACAGAAATGTGCTGCCCTGGGGTTACTCGAGGACCAAAGATTAGATGTTTTTCTATGGGTCAAGTAAGTTATTCTATTGGTAAGAGTACGTTATTATATCGCTAAGAGTAAATTATTATATGGGTAAGAGGGAGTTACCTGTCTCTGAGGATGTCCCACACACACCCTGAGAGGTGGAGCACTGCATATAGGAGAATCTGACCCTTCACCCCCAGGTGTCACCCCTGTCAGAGTCTGTGTTTTATAGACTTAAAATATTAATGTTTCTCTTTCTAACTCCTGTGCCATTGGTATATACCCTCACCATGAAGGAGATAGAATGAATACTTTTTCACAGACACACACACACATTTGTACTACATGAACAGTGTTTATACACAGAAATCACATGAAAAGTGTGTATGTGTGTGCGTGTGTGTGTGTATGAGTGTGAGAAGGAATATCAATAAATAAAAAGAATATAAGGAGAGGTGAGTTTCTCCCTTTCCCTATACATTAGTGCAGTATCTCTCCAGGTGTCATTTCTGTCTTATTCTAATCCTTCACTGGGAGAGAGAGCCTGGAGCAGGATTCAGAGCAGAGGTGGGTAAGCCTGTGTGTGTGTGTGTGTGTGTGTGTGTGTGTGTGTGTGTGTGTGTGTGTGTGTGTGTGTGTGTCAAATCAAATCAAAATCAAATGTATTTATAAGCCCTTTTTACATCAGCAGATGTCACAAAGTGCTTATACAGAAACCCAGCCTAAAACCCCAAACAGCATGCAATGCATATATAGAAGCATGGTGGCTATGAAAAACTCCCTAGAAAGGCAGGAACCTAGGAAGAAACCTAGAGAGGAACCAGGCTCTGAGGGGTGGCCAGTCCTCTTCTGGCTGTGCTGGGTGGAGATTATAAGAGTACATGGCCATTATTAAGGCCAGATCGTTCTTCAAGATGTTCAAACGTTCATAGATGACCAGCAGGGTCAAATAATAGTCACAGTGGTTGTAGAGGGTGCAACAGGTCAGCACCTCAGGAGTAAATGTCAGTTGGCTTTTCATAGCTGAGCATTCAGAGGTCGAGACAGCAGGTGCGGTAGACAGAGAGAGAGAGAGTGGGAGGGAGGGTGTTAGAGGGAGAGGGTCTAAACAGCAGGTCCGGGACAAGGTAGCACGACCGATGAACAGGTCAGGGTTCCATAGCCGCAGGCAGAACAGCAGAAACTGGATCAGCAGCACGACCAGGTGGACTGGGGACAGCCAGGAGAGAGTGTATGTGTGTGTGTATGTGTGTGAGTGCATGCGTGTGCATTTGCACATGCATGTGTGTATGTGTGTGCGTATTTGCGGCACTTGTCATATTTCAATCAAATCCTAAACCGTGCCACAATTCCCTCTCTCTCTTTCTTTCTCCTTTCCTCTCGTTCTCCACCTCTCTCTTCGGGCCAGACATAGCAGAATTAATGAATTAGCTATTGATTAAATTCCACTCGGGCAAATCCAGCGTGGTGAATGAATGAAGTGTTTGGGGCTCATGTAGGCCAGAGAGGGACATGTCAGGGCCATCGATCTGTGGTTAGTATTCTACCGGGGCACAAGTTCCACGCCTCTTGATTATGACAGGTAGACAGAAGGAGGGAGGGAGGGAGGGAGGGAGGGAGGGAGGAGGAGAGGAGAGGGGGGAAGGCTTCTGGCTTAGTCCGCCATCACACACACATGCATGCATGTACACGCACGTACACACACGCACACACACACACACGCACACGCACGCACGCACACACACACACACACACACACACACACACACACACACACACACACACACACCTTGGGCTGAGCACCTGTGTGTGTGGAGGGGCTACGTCTGCAGGTAGATCCTCCACTGTAGTCACCTGAGTGGCATTACTCTTCACACACGCATACACAGTACACACCTCCACCTGTGATAAACAACTCATACACCTTCATACACAGTACACACCTCCACCTGTGATAAACAACTCATACGCCTTCATACACAGTACACACCTCCACCTGTGATAAACAACTCATACGCCTTCATACACAGTACACACCTCCACCTGTGATAAACAACTCATACGCCTTCATACACAGTACACACCTCCACCTGTGATAAACAACTTAAACATCTTCATACACAGTACACACCTCCACCTGTGATAAACAACTCAAACATCTTCATACACAGTACACACCTCCACCTGTGATAAACAACTCAAACATCTTCATACACAGTGCACACCTCCACCTGTGATAAACAACTCAAACATCTTCATACACAGTACACACCTCCACCTGTGATAAACAACTCAAACATCTTCATACACAGTACACACCTCCACCTGTGATAAACAACTTAAACATCTTCATACACAGTACACACCACCACCTGTGATAAACAACTCATACACTTTCATACACAGTGCACACCTCCACCTGTGATAAACAACTCAAACATCTTCATACACAGTACACACCTCCACCTGTGATAAACAACTCAAACATCTTCATACACAGTACACACCTCCACCTGTGATAAACAACTTAAACATCTTCATACACAGTGCACACCTCCACCTGTGATAAACAACTCAAACATCTTCATACACAGTACACACCACTTGTAATACACAACACACCCCACTTGTTGAAAACAGAAGGAAGGGAAGTGCTGCTAAGGTAAACAATAATAGGTTTTTGTAGACAGAATGTGCTGTTTGGTAAAAGGGGTCAATGGGTCATCACAAAGAAAGGAGGACCAAGGCACTCATCATATAATTAATTGACATGTATTTATTTGCATGTTCAATGGAAACAAAGATTAAAAACTCTGACGCGTTTCGGCTGCATGCCCTTCGTCAGGGAGTACACCCTACTTGTTACCTAAGGAACACATCTTTATAAAAGTGTGTGTGAATAAATGTGTGTAAGTGTGTTTACGTGTATCTCATAGGCGGTGAAGGGCAGTAATCCTCCCAATATGTTTGATGCTGATGTGTTATCAGCAGTGCTGTGCACAGTCCCGTCTAGATAGACAGAGTAGCCAATCACCTCCCTGTTAGCCTGTATAAGAAGAGACCACAGCACACGCACTGTACTGCTGTTCACTGGAACCACCTCTGGAGGATGTACCTCAAGACACACACGCACACACACACACACACACACACACACACACACACACACACACACACACACACACACACACACACAAAGGTTAAAACACACACACACACGCAGTCAAAGGTTAAACACTTTCTCTCTTTTTGATCTATCTGTGCCTTTTTTCTCCCTCTACATCTCTTTGCCTCTCTAACCCCTGCACAGAACAAGTCAGAATTAACAGGAGAGTGTGTCGGTGAGAGAGTGAGAGAGATAAAGTGTGTATCCCAGTAGGCTTTTAGTGGGAAATTGAATCCCTCCTGTGTGCGATTCACACACACACACACACACACACACACACACACACACACACACACACACACACACACACACACACACACACACACACACACACACACTCCCCCTGTCTCTTTGAAACCCTAAACCCAGTCCTGTTACTCACACACACTGAAGACAGGGCCAATCTTCCCTCATATGGTAAAACTCCCTACGCCAGCACATAAACAATTAAACCCTGTGTCTATCTAACTAACTGACTGATTGTTTCACAGTGAGAATATTGCCACTTCCGTTCATCCAATGATCATTATGATATCATAGGGCCCAGCCCACTGAGCAGCCGCCCAGAGAGAATGAGACACAATGACTAGCATCTCCCATCCATTCTCCTTAGTGGGAACACACTTAGCCAATTCATTTCCTCCTAACACACTTATCCAAATCCAACCCACCACACTACATTTAATTTCCACGATAGCATTATCAACGCACGACTTAACTCCAGACACACACATACACACACGCACATACACACACACACGCACGCACACACACGCACACACACATGCACATGCACGCACACATGCACACACACACAAACACATAAAAGCAGGCACGCAGACACACACACACACACTCACACACACTCAAAATGTGCGCCTGGATTTTTAATGATCTGTGTGTTAGCATAGGGCATGGGCCAATACATTACAGGGCATCTAAATCAGGGTGTAGGGTTGAACGTGTGTGTGTGTGTGTGTGTGTGTGTGTGTGTGTGTGTGTGTGTGTGTGTGTGTGTGTGTGTGTGTGTGTGTGTGTGTGTGTGTGTGTGTGTGTGTGTGTGTGTGTGTGTGTGTGTGTGTGTGTGTGTGTGTGTGTGTGTGTGTGTGTGTGTGTGTGTGTGTGGGTGTGTGGGTGTGTGTGTGTGTACCAGTGGTAGTTACAGATCTATGGCCTTACGGCAGTAGAATAATGGAAGGACCTCTAAGCTTAACGACCCGTGGCCTGCCTTTAGGAGCTAATGACTTTCTAATGTTTTTAATGCTTTTTATTATGCTGATCTGATTAGGTGGAGAGGGAGAGAGAGAGAGAGAGAGAGAGAGAGAGAGAGAGAGAGAGAGAAAACCCACTGTACCTACAGAGATGGAGTCTTGATCATGTTGCCTTGATCTTGAGACCACTGGAGACCACTTAAATGCCCATGGTCTTGGTCTGGGTCTAGGCTAATGGTATTGAACAACACCATAGTCTTTGTAGTCTCTAATCTAATGTGGTCATTTACAGACTCTTGTCAAAGGAATGGCACAACAGAAAAGGGACATGGCATTTTGCTTTTTAATTTGGAAGTCAGATGGGTATTGCCTGACTACTCAAACTGAATTCCTGCGCTGCTCTATCGTTTGTTACATACTTCAGTCTGAAATTGCCATCGTTGAAGTCATACACAACAAAGTAATCAGTGATTGGATCATCTCTAACCAATCAGAGTATCAAAGCCAATTAATAATTTTCAAACCACCGCAATACCCACGTGTTGTGGCTTTGGCCCAACTCATTGGTTTCTGGGACCAATCAGAACGGTTAGAATGTTTTTCTGTTCTAGAAATCGTTGGGAAGGTACTCAGATCCAGACTCATTGCAGAAAAGAAACTAACATCCGTGGGCGTGGTATAGCGTTTGGCCAGATCAAGGAGTTTGGGTAGCCAGGCAAAGATGGGTATGCAACGGCTAATGTTTAGGAATAAGATGTTTTAAGATGGCTGGTCTAGGTCTGGGTTTGGGTTGGGGACTGGGTCTACATTGAATCTGGTTTTAGTCTGTGTCTTGTCACAGTCTGGATTTAAGAGGTTGGGTCTTGGTCTGGGTCATGTTTTTTCTCATCTAAAGGTGCTCTATGCAACATTTTTATCTGGTTTTATGAAATTGACAAACTATAGATATTAAAGGCCCAATACAGTCAAGATTATATTTTTCCTGTGTTTTGTATCACATTGTACAACAGCTGATGAAACTAACACAGTAAAAGTGTGAAAACGTGATCAGTGTTATTTCCTGGTAGTTGCTGGTTGAAAATACAATGTACACAGGACCTTCTAATAAGCAGGTTTTGCATAGTTGGAGTTTTGGCTTGCCCTGTGACATCACCAGGCAGTATAAGTTCATAGACCAATAAAAAAGAGAGTTCCAAACCTCTCTGTCAATAACAGATAGTTTTCAGGTTACATATCCCTCCCATTAAGCCCCTCCAACTAGGCTCCTCACTCAGACAACTCCCAGAAAGTCCTATCAAAATTCTGATTTGAATATATGAATACGAAAAAAAATTGATGATAATTTTTTTAAATTTTTTTTATGGAAAACTATTGCAGTAAGGTACTTAATTGTTACCCATAAAAGATTTGATATATAAGAAAAATGATGCATTGGGCCTATTTGCAGCTGGAATTGCATAGAGCATCTTTGAATGGTCTTTTGTCTTCTCAATGTCTTGAGGATTTAGGTCTTGGTTCTGGAAGCGCTAGGTCTTGGTCTGGGTGTGGCTCTACAGTGGTTGGGTCTTGGTCTTGGTGTAGATGTGGTTCCTAAAGGGCAGAGTATTGGCCTATAATTTTTTTGGAGAGTTCTGGTCTGGTTCTGGATGTGGTAACCAAAGGCTCTGGTCATGGTCTAGATGCGGTTCTCAAGGATACTAATCTTGGTCTAAAGGTGATTCCTAAAGGGTTAGGTCTTGGTCTAGATGCTGTTTCAATAGGGTCAAATCTTGGTCTAAAGGTGATTCCTAAAGGGTTAGGTCTTGGTCTAGATGAAGTTTCAATGGGGTCGAATCTTGGTCTAGATGTGGTCCTCAAGGCTTCCATTCTTGGTCTAGATGTGGTTCCTGAGGGTTCTAGTCTGTGGTTCCTCAAGGCTTCTAGTCTTCTTGTACATGTGGTTCCAAACGGGTAGAGTCTTGGTCTAGAAGTGGTTCCAAACAGGTATAATCTTGGTCTAGATGTGGTACTCAAGGGTTCTAGTCTTGGTCTTGGTCTTGATGTAGGATTTCAGGGTTCTGGTCTTGGTCTCCAGGGCTCCGGTCTTGACTCCATCTCTGCAGGGTTTGGATGACTGAGAGTTGAAGGTGGGTTTACACCAGGTGACTGTGTGTGTGGGTGGGACAGAAGGAGACAGGGTGCTGGTTTGTACTAATAGCATTGGTGTAGAATTAGAATCACTGGGACCCCGGACAAGAACACCTGATTCAACTTTTCAACTAATCATCAAGCCCTCAATGAGTTGAATCTGGTGAGTTTGTCTGGGGCTGCAACAAAAATGTGTACTGTTGGGAGTACTCGAGGAGTTAGGAAACACTGGGTTATACAACACACGCTCGAATTCAGGCACATACACTGGCATGTACACACATACACACACACACACACTAACGCGCACACACACACACACACACACAAAAACACATTCTGTTTCAAAAGTGGTACAATATCTAGGCTACCACAGAATAATTAATAGCAACAAGGGTTAACACAAACTTCAACAACAACCAATTATATTTCCACTGTGTACAATCTAGGCCAGCACAGCAGCGAAAGGCCATAAAACTACTTAAACTGCTTGTGTCTAAAAGTGCCTAACTTGAAGCCAGAGTAAACACCAAGAGTGGAGAGAGAAGCCTTTTAGCAAGCACAGGGAAAAAAATCAGCTGCTTCCGAGTGCCAGCTAGAGATTAGTGCAAAACAATATAATTCTTTGAATATTTGCTTAATGTATCTTTGAGCGGCATTAAAAGATGGCATCGGAGCGCGAAACAGCTCTGTACACAGTGGCGGTGGTTTGCTCTAGAGCTAATTTTAGTAATCTCACCTGCTAAGGCCTTTATCTTTGTGAAACAATTTGTCTCCGGCGTAAACATTGAACCAGCGATGGAGATCTGCCGGGGGCTGACAGCTTTTACGTTTGAGCAGCTCGTATCTGAGGACCACACCAAACACACGGATAATCACACACAGGCAGTCTATTTCCCTCAGTCTATTGCTCTATTCTCTTCCTCTCTCTTGCTCTATCCCTCTCTTTCCCTTTTTTTCCCCATCCCTCTCTCTAACATCGCTCTATTTCTCTCTTCTGCTGTCTCGCTACTTTTTCCTTTCTTTATCTTTCTCTCTCACTTCCTCTCTGTTTCCCGTGGTTTTAGTGTTATTCTCTCCATCCACAGTGTTGTTAATGTGGGCTGTAATCAGAAGAGCAGGCCTTAATTCCAGCTTTTATAAACCCACTTAAACAAACACACTGAGATGAGCTGAGTTGTGCTGTGGAGGGGAAAGTACTCATGAATTTTAATGGTCTGCCATGAAAACAGACCGTTATTTAGCTCCTAATCGTGAACAGAACAGTGTAGGAACTAGACTGGTACATACTCAGACACACACAGATAACGAGTTAGTTAATAAACACACGTGTTCACTCAAGTCTCTGTCTGGTTTAGTGAAGAGTGTATGAGACTATTCAGAGTAATACTGATCATGGGCGGCTTGTTCAATAGGGCGATATGGGCGACGCACTGCCAAACGGGAAAAGGAAGGGATTTTTTTTTCTAATCAATTATATCACGGCAACAGCAGTTATCAGTGTTCACGTCTGATCTGCCAGCCACTAAATGTCAAATCAGGCTAAAGTCGTGCTTCCAAATGGCCCCGCCCGTTTTTTTGGGCGATTTCAGTCAGGTTGAAAATCGCCCAGAAGTCTCTCATAGCCTGTCATGTAAAATCTATTTTTTCACATTTCAAAGCTTTCAATACATTCTCTATGGCATGGGCGGCTTGTTCAATAGGGCGATATGGGCGACGCACTGCCAAACGGGAAAAGGAAGGGATTTTTTTTCTAATCAATTATATCACGGCAACAGCAGTTATCAGTGTTCACGTCTGATCTGCCAGCCACTAAATGTCAAATCAGGCTAAAGTCGTGCTTCAAATGGCCCGCCCGTTTTTGGGCGATTTCAGTCAGGTTGAAAATCGCCCAGAAGTCTCTCATAGCCTGTCATGTAAAATCTATTTTTTCACATTTCAAAGCTTTCAATACATTCTCTATGGGTGTCTGTGGGCATGCACTTACGCGCTTTCGTCATACGTGACGTAACGTTGAACGTAACTAAGACAATGGCGGCTAGCAGCGTCTATGTTGCGACCTGCAGTGTGGCGTTATTTTATGTTTTTAATTTGTAGACTTAGTTTACAAACATTCTGCAAACATTCTGCTTTGGACTGATCTTCGGTTTTGGACTGATCTTGTTGATCGTGTACATACCCGCTACGAACGGACTAAATAATGAAACGCTGCAGGCAGCTGTAATCCCAATACAGCTGGGAGACTTGGCTGGATGACAGAGTCCCGGACAGAGAAGTGGAGCCGGCCGGCTTCACCCTGGTCAGAGCGGACCGCGATCCTGGTAAGAGAGCGACTCTGTACCCCGACATTGAACTGCTTTCTGTGTCATTGAACCTTACTATTGTTGATAAAACAAGTTTACTGGAGAACGGAGACCAAGTAGAGACTTTTGGACAAGGTGGATAATTGTATAATATAAGGCAGTTTATTCAGAGGTAAAGATATCTGGAATCGCGTGCACGGACCCGTTCGTCAAACTCGTAGGGAGTTTATCAGAAGAGCCCCTAAACATTGTGTGCTGACATTTTATACAATAAAATGAAGTAGGTTGAATCTAGTAGTTCTGATCTTCTGATTGGTCCTGATGAGTTGGGCGAGGTCACCTCCAGGCTAGTGTCACTGTTGCATTGGCTCTGAGTCGGGTTCTCTGTCTTCAGATGTTCAGCCTAAGAGAAGAGGATTTGTGTGTGTGTGTGTGTGTTTGTTATCAGTGTGTGTGTGTGTGTGTGTGTGTGTTTGTTATCAGTGATGATGTGTGTGTGTGTGTGTGTGTTAATCAGTGATGATGTGTGTGTGTGTGTGTGTGTGTGTGTGTGTGTGTGGGTGTGTGTGTGTGTGTCCTCAGGGCAAGAACTCGTGAGTTGGAAGAACTGAGAGACCTATGGCGTGGGTGTTATCCTTAGCCACCTGCTGACAAGGCTGACAAGATAGGACTCTTGTTCATTGTATTGAATACAAAGGCCCAACACAAAATGGGTCATGCACAAGATTTTAGTCAGACCAAGCTATAACATTATATATTTACTACGACAGTACATTCAACCAAAAGCTAATATAACAAAGGCATCAGAGATTATTTATAATCTGTCACAGAAACTGGAATCCATCTCCCCAGATCAGTCAATAAATGCTTCTGGTATTGACTTATATGCTGCCCTGTCTTCATGTTGTTGCTGGACATATCTTTTTTAAAATGTGTGTAGGTCACCTAAATCATCAGAAAAATTGCCCCTCCTGAGAATTTTTTCAGGAGCCGCCACTGCTCTATGGGTGTCTGTGGGCATGCACTTACGCGCTTTCGTCATACGTGACGTAACGTTGAACGTAACTAAGACAATGGCGGCTAGCAGCGTCTATGTTGCGACCTGCAGTGTGGCGTTATTTTATGTTTTTAATTTGTAGACTTAGTTTACAAACATTCTGCAAACATTCTGCTTTGGACTGATCTTCGGTTTTGGACTGATCTTGTTGATCGTGTACATACCCGCTACTGAACGGACTAAATAATGAAAACGCTGCAGGCAGCTGTAATCCCAATACAGCTGGGAGACTTGGCTGGATGACAGAGTCCCGGACAGAGAAGTGGAGCCGGCCGGCTTCACCCTGGTCAGAGCGGACCGCGATCCTGGTAAGAGAGCGACTCTGTACCCCGACATTGAACTGCTTTCTGTGTCATTGAACCTTACTATTGTTGATAAAACAAGTTTACTGGAGAACGGAGACCAAGTAGAGACTTTTGGACAAGGTGGATAATTGTATAATATAAGGCAGTTTATTCAGAGGTAAAGATATCTGGAATCGCGTGCACGGACCCGTTCGTCAAACTCGTAGGGGAGTTTATCAGAAGAGCCCCTAAACATTGTGTGCTGACATTTTATACAATAAAATGAAGTAGGTTGAATCTAGTAGTTCTGATCTTCTGATTGGTCCTGATGAGTTGGGCGAGGTCACCTCCAGGCTAGTGTCACTGTTGCATTGGCTCTGAGTCGGGTTCTCTGTCTTCAGATGTTCAGCCTAAGAGAAGAGGATTTGTGTGTGTGTGTGTGTGTTTGTTATCAGTGTGTGTGTGTGTGTGTGTGTGTGTTTGTTATCAGTGATGATGTGTGTGTGTGTGTGTGTGTTAATCAGTGATGATGTGTGTGTGTGTGTGTGTGTGTGTGTGTGTGTGTGTGGGTGTGTGTGTGTGTGTCCTCAGGGCAAGAACTCGTGAGTTGGAAGAACTGAGAGACCTATGGCGTGGGTGTTATCCTTAGCCACCTGCTGACAAGGCTGACAAGATAGGACTCTTGTTCATTGTATTGAATACAAAGGCCCAACACAAAATGGGTCATGCACAAGATTTTAGTCAGACCAAGCTATAACATTATATATTTACTACGACAGTACATTCAACCAAAAGCTAATATAACAAAGGCATCAGAGATTATTTATAATCTGTCACAGAAACTGGAATCCATCTCCCCAGATCAGTCAATAAATGCTTCTGGTATTGACTTATATGCTGCCCCTGTCTTCATGTTGTTGCTGGACATATATTTTTTAAAATGTGTGTAGGTCACCTAAATCATCAGAAAAATTGCCCCTCCTGAGAATTTTTTCAGGAGCCGCCACTGATACTGATAAAGATGTTGAATGCCAGTGCTATGTAGATGTCGGATGCTAGCGCTACGTCTGGTCTCAGCATTCCAAGAGCTCAGCTACAGCAGCTGCAGCAAGCTGTCTGAACTCTAACTGACCGACCGTCACCTCCTTTACAACCTGAGACACATTTAGAACACAGCTGTACCTTTCTGCATTATATTTGTGTTGTGTATCTCTACCTTACAACTAGAACCCTGGGTTTTTCAGAACTAAGTGGCCTCACCAGGGAAACATTTGATTTGGGCCCTGGTAATAATACAACATTTATCTGAGGTTAGGTCTGTTGGGCCTGTCGGGAGGTTGCCAGGATACGGCCAGGAAGGACTCACTGATGGCCACCACCGCCAGCAGTGCCAGGTCCTGGGGCATTGTGGGTAGTGTAGTCACGGCCGTGGGCATGCTCTCTGTGCACCCACCAATATATGTTGAGAAAAAAAGAGCAGAAGTAAAATAAAATAACAGTAGGGTGGCTATATATACAGGGGGGTACCGGTGCAGAGTCAATGTGCAGGGGCACCGGCTAGTTGAGGTAGTTGAGGTAATATGTACATGTGGGTAGAGTTAAAGTGACTATGCATAAATAATTAACAGAGTAGCAGCAGCGTAAAAAGATGAGGTGGGGGTGGGGGTGGGGGGGGGGCAGTGCAAATAGTCTACTTGGGGGTAGAAGCTGTTGAGAAGTCTTTTGGACCTAGACATGGCACTCCGGTACCGCTTGCTACCCTCTGTAGTGCCTTGCGGTCGGAGGCCGAGCAGTTGCCATACCAGGCGGTGATGCAACCAGTCAGGATGCTCTCGATGGTGCAGCTGTAGAATCTTTTGAGGATCTGAGGACCCATGCCAAATCTTTTCAGTCTCCTGAGGGGGAATATACTTTGTTGTGCCCTCTTCACGACTGTCTTGGTTTGTTTGGACCATGATAGGTGATGTGGACACCAAGGAACTTGAAGCTCTCAACCTGTTCTACTACAGCCCCGTCGATGAATATGGCCGCCCCCCAGAGGAGCAGTCTAGGACGATGTCGTTGTAGTCTGTGTAGGGCACCAGGTGCGGGTCTGGAAGGTGGAAGGTTGATCTCGTAGCGCTCAATCTCTCCATTACCAATGACAGGAGGGGACCAGGTAACTTGAGGAGGGAGGGACACAAGCATGGGCAAAAACATTTAACAAAAAATGACACAAAGTCATGTGGTTATTCTCAATTCTTATGAAGGCTATTAGTATGCAGTTAACAATCAACTGACATCATCTCTCCCAGAGTAGAGTGCAGAGGTTCAAGGGGCTGAGGGAGGCCTGTGATTGGCAGTTCAGTGTTCTGTGCTGTAGAACGCTTTTAGATGGATGAGTTCCAGGAAGTGATGTTGTACTGTACAGTGTGTGTGTATGTGTGTGTGTATGCGCACCATACAGAGAGAGAGAGAGAGAGAGAGAGAGAGAGAGAGAGAGAGAGAGAGAGAGAGAGAGAGAGAGAGAGAGAGAGAGAGAGAGAGAGAGAGAGAGAGAGAGAGAGACACCCTGACATTGACCAGAGTGGAAAATTCCCTTCATCACATTTAAAACAGGGTTCATCCCAGCAGGCCAACATGCTCCATGCTAAAATAATGAAACCGCAGTAATGGAATTACTGCATGCAAAAACCACAGCATGTTGCCTAGCTAGCACTGCCTGCTGCATGTGATTTTGTCAGCATTTCAGGGAATTCATCTAATAAAAAGGAAGGCTAAAACTATGTGGAATTGTGAACTTGTACTGAAATATGGAGAGTGTGAGTAGGAAGAGGAATTATACTGCTCTGATAGTTGACAAATAGGTGAGAAGATAAGGTAATGAATAGTGTGACCAGGAACACAAACACACACACAAACAAACACACGCGAAATCGACGTGTGTTTCTGGTGACCAGGCTGGGCGTTAGGTAGCTCATTTGCCAGAGTGCGAGTGCTTTCAGATATCAATTCCAGATTGAATGCCCTGATGTAATCTGGGGATGGTGGAGATCAGAGAAGATAGAGATCTGGGACTGGAAGGTACAGTTAAGGAAAGGGCCATTTACACCACGGGAGGTTGGTGGCACCTTAATTGGAGAACGGGCTTGTGGCAATGGCTGGAGCGGAATTTGTGGAATGGTTACAAATACATCAAACAAATAGTTTCCATAGTTTCCAGGTGTTTGATGCCATTCCATTTGTACCGTTCCAGCCATTATTATGAGCCGTTCTCCTCTCAACAGCCTCTTGTGATGTACACACACCTATAAGTAAGGACTCAGGGCGGTGTGTGTGTGTGTGTGTGTGTGTGTGTGTGTGTGTGTGTGTGTGTGATGGCCTTCCCTTTCCTTTCCCTTCGATTTATAAATAAGTTGAAAAAAAACAGATGTAAAAAAACTAAGTGTAGCTGAAACAGATTACTGAAACTACAGGAAGTAACAAATCACCACTAGCTGTGAATAAACACCCAAACACACCGAGAAACAACCAATCAAACACAGTCTGTTTGAAAATAAATAAACTGCTGAATATGCAAATAGCAGAACCAGTGTGAGCGTCTTACACGTGTAACACTTCTCATCTCGTTAGCCATGTAAATGTAGCTGTAACAAATGAATGAAACAACAATAGTCTGAAAAAACAACAACAACAACAACAACTAGAAGCCAGGGTTGGGGGAAATGAATTATTCAAACTAGTTTATGTAAATGTTGTCTTTGTTTGAAGTCACAGACACTTCTGTCTGTCTGTGTTTCTGGCACTTTCTCAAGACTGGGAGACGAGACGGAGAAGTGTGTGTGTGTGTGTGTTTGTGTGTGTTTGAGAGAGCGAGCGAGCACGCACGTGTGTGTGTGCTTGCACACGTGTGTGTGTGTCGGTGAATAGAGTCTGTGGGTGTATTGATACAGAGGACCACTAAGCTGCAAAGCTTGTTTGGTGACATGAATTCCCCCTGAATAGTGTTTGTCAGGCAGCCAAGGCCCTGCTAGCTAGCCCTCTCTCTCTGGAGAGCCCTCTATTCAACCAGCAGGCACACTGCTAGGGTTTATACAACCTTAAAACACTGATAGCACCCTGTTACACATGTTCTGGGAAGAGGCTGTATTGTCCTTAGTAAGGTACCAGAGCAGGTAGAATTGAGGTAAAGGCTAAGCTTATTCTGAGATTCAAATAGTAATCATGAATGGAAAACCGTTGGATGAATAGATTCCAGTATGAATTTGACGAGAGGAAGCGATGGGAACAAGAGACAACAAACGTTCCCACAACTTTAGAGAACGTTGCCTTAAGAGTCTCATTAGGTCATGAATGAATGTTTTCATAGGAATGTACCCATGATGTGCAAGGAATGTTTCCAAGAGACCATCAGGCGACGTCCTGACAACTGATACACAGAAATGTTCCTGCAATGTTCCCATGAAATGTGTCTAGAACATTAAGAGCTTATATTCTAAGAACATGGCAACCATGTTCTGTGTATGTTTAGTGTGACGTTGATGGAATATTCTCCTAACCCACAGAAACTGGACACATGAATGTTCTTGCAACGTTACCATGAAACGTGTCTAGAACATTGCTATCTTATATTCTGAGAACATGGCAAGCATGTTCTGAGTACATTTGGTGGAACGTTGATGGAATATTTTCCTAACCCTGAGATAACTGGACACATGAATGTTCTTGCAACGTCCCATAAAACGCGTCTAGAACATGAATGTTGTATATTATGAGAACATTTTAACCACGTTCTAGATCAGTTCTGTTTGACCTTAAGGGAATGTTCTCCTAACTTTAACACCAAAACATCCTAGAAAGATTCTCAGACGGTTTATGCTAACATATATAGAATGTTCCCCTAACTAATGGAAAACTGGACACTCAAACATTAGGGGAACATTACAGGTAACATTACAAAAACATTCTCTCTCCCTAGCATTGTTAGCTGGGGAGAGAAAAAAGAGAAAGAGAGAGAAAGAGAAGGAGACAGAAAGATTGAGAGAGAGCGAGAGTGAGAGGAGGGAGGGATGGAGAGACAGACAGACAGACAGAGAGACAGAAAAGGACAGTGCTAAGTTATACTTGGGTGTTAGTCAGCACTAACATCTCTCTGCGTTACCAAGTTCAGATATAAACAGAGAGATTCTAATTGGGCTGAACCAGGAAGAAACACTAACACACAATCACCTCTGAAGCATTGCTATGGCTTTAGCATTTTCATACAGTTAGCATTAGCATAGGGGCGTGTGTATATGCATGTATGTGTGTGTGCGTGCGTGTGTGGGCGGGACATGATGGGCTAATTTAGACGTCTTCATTCAGGCTTAGCTAGCGTCTTCTTAATATGGCCGACAGGAAGGAAGTCACTACAGACAGGGTCAACACCCTGCCTACTTCCTGAAGGGGACCTTGAGTTTAGTGTCTGTCTGAACACATTGTTCTGTAAGTGTGTGTGTGTGTGTACACGGTGTGTGTGCGTATGGTGTATGTGTGTGTTATTTGAGGGACAAAGAGCTCAGAGAGGGAACTGCTCATAATTACTTCACACAATATAAACATGAATACCAATATGACATTGCCCTGTGTACTCTAGTGTTTCAAAGAATGTCTACCACAAATTGAGGCAGATTAATGAAATTGGCTGAGTAGCTGAGACATGGTCTGTTATTGGCTTGGTAACAACACCAACAACACCTCCACACAGCCACCTACCTGGAGTGAGTCCGGCCCCCGTACGTCTACCCGAGGTGGGGCTAGTCCGGCAGGGTGAGAGGATCTGGTGGTGACATTAGCCCAGGTACTAATGTTCGATCCAGCAGGCAATACTGGTAGGAGCTCCAGGGGCTGAGGGCAGAGGAGTGGTCCAGATAAGACAGGGGAGGAGGGGAGAGGGGCAGTCTGACCACTGTAGACACCTACTGGGTTACTCTCACCTGCCTCTCCACCACCCACCTACAAACAAATAGAGAGGAATTAGGATTATTATGAAAATATATTATGCAAATCAGTTTTAGTTAACATAAATATCCCTATGAAGTGCACTACTTTTGACCCATGTGAGGCTCTCAAAAGTAGTGAACGATATGGGGAAAATAGTATAATTTGATCCTTTGAGACAGCTATAATATTGTTCATCTGATGTCTCACTCCTCCTGTTGTCTGTTTCTCCTATCTGGGGCTCCCCAGGACAGCAACACCGAGGTGTCAGAGTAGAGATGGGGGGCCGGGACACCTTCTGGAGGGGCAGGAGGGGTACGGGAGGACTGGGACTCCCCAGAGAGACTACACCCTGCCTGGGTACAGGCCTCTACCTAACAGCACCACAGAGGACAATACAGTCAGACAGTCATAGACTTTAATGTGTTTAATCGTTAATAAGTTTCATTAATGTATAATTGTTCGATCCATCCACCCATCCATCCATCCATCCATCCACAAGACCTTAGAATGGTTCTCAAACTCCCTACTCTCTCTCATGATTTCCCTAACCATGTCCAACCTTATTGGTTTAGGTCCAGTCTACTACCACACAATTGGTCCAGAGCTCTCGGACAGGTGTTATCTAACTACATAATTTCAAACATATAAAAAAGCTTGCTAAAGTGAGTACAGCTTTTCAGTAAAAAAGAACAAAGAGAAAAGAGGGATTATAATTTGTTCATCAATGCGGAAGAAAAGCCTTGTGCACGGGCGTGTGTGTGTGTGGTGATGAGAAGCATGGAGATGAGAAGAGAGGGGGACTTTGTGTGGCGGAAATATCATTTGACAACGGAACGTCAAGAGTGACATCACAAGGACAAACAGTGATTTGGCGGGCCCTATTCCAGGGATTAGAATGGAGGACACACAAAAAAACACACAAACACACACACACCGATGTGCAAATCAGCTCATTTAGCGAGCGCCAGGGGCCAGCAGAACGCTTGGGCGCGGCCACACAGCAAATTATATTTATGGATTTATTCAATGGAGGTTATATGGGCCGGGATATCAACTATGAGCTGGGGAGAGATGGCGGTGAATCGGAGGAAATATTGTAATTTAACTTAAGTTTGAGACTGGCCATTTCCACTGAGTGGTTACTGCCGCACTGCCCATCGTCAAGCGCTCTAGCCACGGAATCCTTCACAGATACACACACACACACACACACACACACACACACACACACACGACACACACACACACACACAAACAGCAAGGAATCCTTCACACACAGTGTACAACAGCTCCAGTTATTTTCATAATTACACACTGTCCCTGAGGAAGGCACAGTGATGCCGAAACATTGGTGGTTTTTTACCCAATAAATGACTGGGAGTTTATACATAGAGTGTGCGACTCTCTTTATTTGTTTTTATAGCTTACAGTTTATCCTCCGTTAGTCAGCATCTCTACACTAAGTTCTCTGGGTGTACGCCAGCTCATGCTTTTTATTAGATAATTACATACAGGAACACAGGCACACACATATTCACATCAATATACAATATCTACACACACACACACACACACACACACACACACACACACACACACACACACACACACACTCACATACCAAAAAGAGTGTCTTTATTACAGGGTAAGCTGATGAGGGAGAGAGTGGTTGGGACAACAAGGCTGTGATAGTCCTTCTCTAGTACCCCCTTCAAAAGCCTCACCCTTGAGACATCCCCTAGCCAACCGTTTCCCAATCACAGACCTTAAGTCAAACTATACAAACATCGAGCAGTCAGTCTGTCAGGGGCTAACTAGCAAGTTTAGTATCTGAACAGTATCTGAACGGCAACGTCAGACAGAATAGCTGCTGAGTTCTGTGTTCAGTATAAAGAGAGTTTACCCTCCTTCATATTCTCTCTTCTCCTCCAGCTTTCACATAAAAAAACAGAGGAATAGGTTAACTATGGAAATAGTAGGATTTTTAGCTTCCTAGTCTGTCTGGTTGTGTCCTGCCTCCTTACCTGTCCTCCCTCCCTCAACTCCCTCCCTCCCTCCCTCCCTCCCTCCCTCCCGCCCGCCCGCCCGCCCGCCCTCCCTGCCCCCCTACCTGCTCTGATTGATATTTCTGAAAGCTCATTTCAAGGTAATGTTTTCCTCCCCCATTTACATTCCACTGTACCAGGGTAATGGTCACACACACACACACACACACACACACCAGTAGTAGGATAATGGCGCTCCAGCAAGGGCAAGTGGATCAAGGTGATTGAGCATGCTTAGAGCGTGCTGCGTTGCTAACTACTAACGGCTAACGGCTAACGGCTCCCCCAGATGTTACTGGGACCAGAGGGGAGAGAGGGAGAGAGGGGGAGGTAGCCTCACCCTCACCTTAGCTTACTCTCACCCAGCACTAACCCCTACCTCACCCTCTACTCCCCCTCCCCCGTCTCCTCACCTACTGCCTCACTAACCCACCTCACACCCTCTTCTCACCCTAGGTGACATCACTCTCATCCATGACTCAGCCATCTTTCCACAAGGAGATCCCTCACTAACACACATCTTACCCCACCCCTTACCTTCTCACACTTCCTTCCTTCCTCACCCTAATACCTAACTCCCCCCACACCGCTATATCACACCACCCATTTCACACCATCTATATCACACCACCTATATCACACCACCACCTATATCACACCACCACCTATATCACACCACCACCTATATCACACCACCAACTACATCACATCACCAACTATATCACACCACCAACTACATCACACCACTACCTATATCACACCACCAACTATATCACACCACCAACTATATCACACCACCAACTATATCACACCACCAACTACATCACATCACCAACTATATCACACCACCTACTACATCACATCACCTATATCACACCACCTATATCACACCACCTACAGTGGGGAAAAAAAGTATTTAGTCAGCCACCAATTGTGCAACTTCTCCCACTTAAAAAGATGAGAGAGGCCTGTAATTTTCATCATAGGTACACGTCAACTATGACAGACAAAATGAGAATTTTTTTCCAGAAAATCACATTGTAGGATTTTTAATAAATTTATTTGCAAATTATGGTGGAAAATAAGTATTTGGTCAATAACAAAAGTTTCTCAATACTTAAACTTTCTCATACGTTTTCTGTAAGTCTTCACAAGGTTTTCTCACACTGTTGCTGGTATTTTGGCCCATTCCTCCATGCAGATCTCCTCTAGAGCAGTGATGTTTTGGGGCTGTCGCTGGGCAACACAGACTTTCAACTCCCTCCAAAGATTTTCTATGGGGTTGAGATCTGGAGACTGGCTAGGCCACTCCAGGACCTTGAAATGCTTCTTACGAAGCCACTCCTTCGTTGCCCGGGCGGTGTGTTTGGGATCATTGTCATGCTGAAAGACCCAGCCACGTTTCATCTTCAATGCCCTTGCTGATGGAAGGAGGTTTTTCACTCAAAATCTCACGATACATGGCCCCATTCATTCTTTCCTTTACACGGATCAGTCGTCCTGGTCCCTTTGCAGAAAAACAGCCCCAAAGCATGATGTTTCCACCCCCATGCTTCACAGTAGGTATGGTGTTCTTTGGATGCAACTCAGCATTCTTTGTCCTCCAAACACGACGAGTTGAGTTTTTACCAAAAAGTTCTATTTTGGTTTCATCTGACCATATGACATTCTCCCAATCCTCTTCTGGATCATCCAAATGCACTCTAGCAAACTTCAGACGGGCCTGGACATGTACTGGCTTAAGCAGGGGGACACGTCTGGCACTGCAGGATTTGAGTCCCTGGCGGCATAGTGTGTTACTGATGGTAGGCTTTGTTACTTTGGTCCCAGTCATTCACTAGGTTCCCCCGTGTGGTTCTGGGATTTTTGCTTGTGATCATTTTGACCCCACGGGGTGAGATCTTGCGTGGAGCCCCAGATCGAGGGAGATTATCAGTGGTCTTGTATGTCTTCCATTTCCTAATAATTGCTCCCACAGTTGATTTCTTCAAACCAAGCTGCTTACCTATTGCAGATTCAGTCTTCCCAGCCTGGTGCAGGTCTACAATTTTATTTCTGGTGTCCTTTGACAGCTCTTTGGTCTTGGCCATAGTGGAGTTTGGAGTGTGACTGTTTGAGGTTGTGGACAGGTGTCTTTTATACTGATAACAAGTTCAAACAGGTGCCATTAATACAGGTAACGAGTGGAGGACAGAGGAGCCTCTTAAAGAAGAAGTTACAGGTCTGTGAGAGCCAGAAATCTTGCTTGTTTGTAGGTGACCAAATACCTTTTTTCCACCATAATTTGCAAATAAATTCATTAAAAATCCTACAATGTGATTTTCTGGATTTTTTTCTCTCAATTTGTCTGTCATAGTTGACGTGTACCTATGATGAAAATTACAGGCCTCTCTCATCTTTTTAAGTGGGAGAACTTGCACAATTGGTGGCTGACTAAATACTTTTTTTCCCCACTGTATATCACACCACCACCTATATCACACCACCTATATCACACCACCAATATCACACCACCAACTATATCACACCACCACCTACATCACACCACCACCTATATCACACCATCTATATCACACTACCTATATCACACCAACTATATCACACCAACTATATCACACCACCTATATCACACCACCTATATCACACCACCAACTATATCACACCAACTATATCACACCACCAACTACATCACACCACCTATATCACACCACTTATATCACACCACCAAATAAGCCATCACACAACTCAGGCTCTGGACAGGAGTCATCTACAGCAAGGCATTCATAACAAATATTTGATGCACACACACACACGCACGCAGACACACACGCACACACGCACGCAGACACACACGCACACACACGTAAACAAAACAATATAAAACCCTGGTGATCGAGCGGCCTGGGTGGTTTTACAGATCGCACAATACCTTCCTCCCTCCTCCCCCTTTCCTCCCCGCTTACACTCACTCCTCCCCATTTACTCTCCACCATCACCCCTTCCCTCTTCCTCCATTCCTGTGACTTAGATTTGTGATTCCAGCCCTTGTCTGTGCATGTGTTTGACTAACTATGTGTGTGTTTCCAGTGTGTGTGTGTATAAACTCTAAATCTGTGTGTGTGAGTGTGTGTCTGTGTGCGTTCCCAGTCTGTTTGTGCGTTCCAGTGTAGTAGGGGGATTTTTTTCCCAGGCAGTGCAGTGCGTCAGTGTGTCAGGGCCGTGGCTGTGTGGCTGTGTGGCTGTGCGTTGCAGGGCTCCCTCCTAGCCCTGATAAATAAACAATGCACAGCATTGACCTTTGGGTTAACAGCTTTTTGTGCTTGCTCCACTCAGCACTCTCCCTGATTCAATTACCACAAAGGTCCAGGAGACGCAGGGAATAAGCAAGGAGGCCCGGCTGGCCTGTCTCTGACTGTCTGTCCGCCTATCTGTCATTCCGTCTGATTGTCTGCCAGTCTGACTGTCTGTCTGTCTTGTCTGCATGTCTGCCCGCCTGCTTGCCTGCCTGCCTGGCTGGCTGTCTGTCTGTCTGTCTGTCTGTCTGTCTGTCTGTCTGTCTGTCTGTCTGTCTGTCTGTCTATGGGCTCCATTGCAAACCTGCCGAGACTCTATAGAGGCCTTAATTGTAAATCATTTTACCACATGAGACAATCAAATCACCTTGAATTTGAACACTCACACACCCAAATGCATCAGCAAACGCATGCACACACATAAGCACACACACCCTCCCCACCCATGTAACCCCCATCCCCGCTCCTTCCACTCCACTCCCCACCCATGTAACCCCCACCCCCCGCTACCTCCACTCCACTCCCATGTAACCCCCAACCCCCGCTCCCTCCACTCCCCCACCCATGTAACCCCCACCCCCCGCTCCCTCCATTCCCTCCCCACCCATGTAACCCCCACCCCCGCTACCTCCACTCCACTCCCATGTAACCCCCAACCCCCGCTCCCTCCACTCCCCCACCCATGTAACCCCCACCACCCGCTCCCTCCACTCCACTCCCCACCCATGTAGCCCCCCACCCCCTGCTCCCTCCACTCCCCACCCATGTAACCCCCCACCCACCTCTCCCTCAACTCCCCACCCATGTAACCCCCACCCCCCTCTCCCTCCACTCCCCACCCATGTAGCCCCCCACTCCCTCTCCCTCCACTCCCCACCCATGTAACCCCCCACCCCTCTCCCTCCACTCCCCAACCCATGTAGCCCCCCCTCCCTCTCCCTCCACTCCCCACCCATGTAACCCCCCACCCCCTCTCCCTCCACTCCCCAACCATGTAACCCCCCACCCCCTCTCCCTCCACTCCCCAGCCATGTAACCCCCCACCCCCTCTCCCTCCACTCCCCAACTATGTAACCCCCCACCCCCCTCTCCCTCCACTCCCCAGCCACCCTCTCCTTCTCTCCTAGCAGCACAGACTGTTATTTTGGCTTTACTGGTCTGTGTTAAATTCTGCAATTTGAAGGGCTGTTAAATTTTTCAATTGAAATTTCATTTAAGATGCAGGTGCTTTTTATTTTATTGATGCTTTACTGCTCTCCGGGTGCAGTCTAGAACACACTGCAATAACACCACTCTACCCCAATAACACCACTCTACCCCAATCAGCCTCTGCTGAACAGATGTAGTGGCAGGACGTTAGGAATACTTAGAGGGGCCTTCCCCTCCTCTCCCCCCTCTCCCTCCTTCCCTCCCTCCCTCTCTCTCTCTCTCTCTCCCTCACGCCGTAAATCGCCACAGCAGAAGGCTAAACAAGAGCGCGCGCCGCCAAGCCTTAAATCACATTTATAAGGATTTGGTTAGCATAGTAATAACAAAATCAAGTGACAAGGCTGGGAGGGGGCAGAGGAGGAAGAGGGAGACGGGGGATTATTTTTAGCATAGCAGAGGTCTGTGGAAGGAGATGATGAGGCTTTTGAAGGTGAGCAGGCTGGCTGATGTTAAACAGGACAAATTACAGGGTTTACGGTCGGAGGGAAGTTAAGACCGTACGCTCGGTCCCTGTAGAAATGTATTCAATTCATTTCCAGTAATCTGCCACATAATGATAAAAATATCTTTCGGGAATACAGGAGGCATATACTGTATCTGCTCTGTTGTAATTCTGTCACGGTTAACCTTAGAATTACTGTACTGACTTTAACATACACAGTATATAAGGGATATCGGCAGACACAGGGTCACAGATACACACACATATTAAACAGTTAAATTCAATACCTGAATATGGATATTAATAATTATCATTATTATTATGAAGTCATACTCATTTCAATGAAATCGGCTGTGATAAGGTTGGCATATCTGCAATTCAAACGCAGATCTTGATTACATACGACTCATAATAGTATTTTCTTGGCTTACAGTATTCATGTTTTAGCTAAGCAACTTGTATTAGATCAAAATATACACGCGCGCGCGCACGCACGCACGCACGCACGCACGCACACACACACACACACACACACACACACACACACACACACACACACACACACACACACACACACACACACAGTCACAGATTCCTTAGCTGTGAACATGGCAAGGTTTATGTTCACAGGACTAGCTGTCAGGTCCGAGAAGTAAGAATTCATGGATGAAATGACATAAAAAAGATCTACATTTGAATGGAAACGAGATACCCTGGTGAATACGTAAAGATCTCATCTGTCTTGACTAGGTGAAACCCCTGTTTTCTACACACACTGAGAGAGAAGAAAGGACTGTGTGTGTGTGTGTGTGTGTGTGTGTGTGTGTAGGTGTGTGCACCCGTGTGTCTCCACGGAGAGACAGAGAAAGAAAGAAGCTGTAATGACACTACACATAGAATTCATGTATTTAATCAAACACTATTCAACATACACTACTTAATAGATGGAAACTACTGAGAGCTCCAAGGACAATGAGGTGCTTCACCAAACTACTGTCCAAAAATATACATACAGAATATCCCTTCAACATGTATGAATTAATTCATGAGTAGGATTACTATCTTTGAATGGAACCTAGTTGTGTCACGCTGAGTTTGTTATGTGAATGACGAGGGTTTACATGAACATGTAAATCACGCTTTGAATTCTAAATTCACTCCACATCATATTTGCTTCAGTTCAATTCTATGTGATTAACTTTGATTATGTTCCTTTGGAGCGTACATGCTCATCAGTGTCTCCTATCAGCAGCGTGTGCTTTCTGTTTTCTTATGAATGTCTTTATATTGTTCTCTGCATACCAATTCAAGTATTTGATCCCCTGCTGATTTTGTACGTTTGCCCACTGACAAAGAAATGATCAGTCTATAATTTGAATGGTAGGTTTTTTTGAACAGTGAGAGAAGAATAACAACAAAAAATCCAGAAAAACGCATGTCAAAAATGTTATAAATTGATTTGCATTTTAATGAGGGAAATAAGTATTTGACCCCCTCTCAATCAGAAATATTTCTGGCTCCCATGTGTCTTTTATACAGGTAACAAGCTGAGATTAGGAGCACACTCTTAAAGGGAGTGCTCCTAATCTCAGTTTGTTACCTGTATAAAAGACACCTGTCCACAGAAGCAATCAATCAATCAGATTCCAAACTCTCCACCATGGCCAAGACCAAAGAACTCTCCAAGGATGTCAGGGACAAGACAAGGCTGGAATGGGCTACAAGACCATCGCCAAGCAGCTTGGTGAGAAGGTGACAACAGTTGGTGCGATTATGGAAGAAACACAAAATAATTGTCAATCTCCCTCGGCCTGGGGCTCCATGCAAGATCTCACATCGTGGAGTTGCAATGATCATGAGAACGGTGAGGAATCAGCCCAGAACTACTTGGGAGGATCTTGTCAATGATCTCAAGGCAGCTGGGACCATAGTCACCAAGAAAACAATTGGTAACACACTACGCTGTGAAGGACTGAAATCCTGCAGCGCCCGCAAGGTCCCCCTGCTCAAGAAAGCACATATACATGCCCGTCTGAAGGTTGCCAATGAACATCTGAATGATTCAGAGGAGAACTGGGTGAAAGTGTTGTGGTCAGATGACACCAAAATCGAGCTCTTTCGCATCAACTCAACTCGCCGTGTTTGGAGGAGGAGGAATTCTGCCTATGACCCCAAGAACACCATACCCACCGTCAAACATGGAGGTGGAAACATTATGCTTTGGGGGGGAGTTTCTGCTAAGGGGACAGGACAACTTCACCGCATCAAAGGGACGATGGACGGGGCCATGTACCGTCAAATCTTGGGTGAGAACCTCCTTCCCTCAGCCAGGGCATTGAAAATGGGTCGTGGATGGGTATTCCAGCATGACAATGACCCAAAACACACGGCCAAGGCAACAAAGGAGTGGCTCAAGAAGAAGCACATTAAGGTCCTGGAGTGAGCTAGCCAGTCTCCAGACCTTAATCCCATAGAAAATCTGTGGAGGGAGCTGAAGGTTCGAGTTGCCAAACAAAACCTTAATGACTTGGAGAAGATCTGCAAAGAGGAGTGGGACAAAATCCCTCCTGAGATGTGTGCAAACCTGGTGGCCAACTACAAGAAACGTCTGACCTCTGTGATTGCCAACAAGGGTTTTGCCACCAAGTACTAAGTCATGTTTTGCAGAGGGGTCAAATACTTATTTCCCTCATTAAAATGCAAATAAATTTATAACATTTTTGACATGCGTTTTTCTGGATATTTTTTTGGTTATTCTGTCTCTCACTGTTCAAATAAACCTACCATTAAAATTATAGACTGATAATTTCTTTGTCAATGGGCAAACGTACAAAATCAGCAGGGGATCAAATACTTTTTTCCCTCACTGTATATACCAATTATTGAATTGGTACATTATAAAAATATAAATATGTGGTTTGATTTAAATTATTTTCTCAGTTATCTTTAATTGTAAGGATAATATCTGGAAGTTTAAGAAACTTCTTCCTCCGTTAGTGTCTTGTGCTCCTGTTGAATGAGGCTCTCCATTAAGTGAAAAATGCTGCCTTCCACTATGGGTTACAAGTACACGCATCTAACATTGACACAGTGGCTATAACTAGCAGTGGGAATAGGCTCCTGTGTAGTAGGTGTGTATTTCTGTGTTTGTGCGTGCGTGCGTTTGTGTGTGTGCGTGTCTCTGTCCTGTATGTAAGCAGTATATGGGACAGACCCTTACGGAGCCTTTAGAAAGAAGAGATGGGAACAATCTCTGAGGCCATTTCTAAATCAGAGACAAGTATAAAAAGCAATGCCTATTTAAAAACATAGAGATACAATATAACCCAAGAGCAGTCATGGACCCTTCCAGAGAGAGAGATTCAAAGGAAATATGGTCCATGGTTATCCTGTCTTCCCCTCGTCTGTCACCTTGCCTGTCCTCTACCCCTCCTCCATCCCTCCGTCGTCACTCTCTCCCTCTCTCTCAGCCACATTATTTTGAAGAATCTCCTCGATTCTTTGCATCTGTTAATTTAGTGTGGGTTTCCCAACCGCTGTTTCACCCTGATGGGCCCCAATGATGAGATGTGTGTGTGTGTGTGTGTGTGTGTGTGTGGTGATGAGATGTGAGGGACGGTTTATTAGCACTGCCAGTAGACAGTAAAACACAGCGTCTCCCATAATCCTCTCTGGCGGTGGCTGGGCGCTGACTCGGGCGTTGAGGCTCTTGAACGCAGCGTTGTGTCGTTTCACAGCTAAACCCTGACGGGCTATAAAGGTCTTATCTCTGGTAATAACCATCATGGCATCACACACTCTGGGTAATACAACGCCTCTCTCAAAGTCACAAGGGAGTAGTGTGTGTGGTTGTGAGTGTGTGGGTGTGTGTCTGCGTATACAGTGGGGAAAAAAGTATTTAGTCAGCCACCAATTGTAAAAGTTCTCCCACTTAAAAAGATGAGAGAGGCCTGTAATTTTCATCATAGGTACACGTCAACTATGACAGACAAAATGAGAAAGAAAAATCCAGAAAATCACATTGTAGGATTTTTAATGAATTTATTTGCAAATTATGGTGGAAAATAAGTATTTGGTCAATAACAAAAGTTTCTCAATACTTTGTTATATACCCTTTGTTGGCAATGACACAGGTCAAACGTTTTCTGTAAGTCTTCACAAGGTTTTCACACACTGTTGCTGGTATTTTGGCCCATTCCTCCATGCAGATCTCCTCTAGAGCAGTGATGTTTTGGGGCTGTCGCTGGGCAACACGGACTTTCAACTCCCTCCAAAGATTTTCTATGGGGTTGAGATCTGGAGACTGGCTAGGCCACTCCAGGACCTTAAAATGCTTCTTACGAAGCCACTCCTTCGTTGCCCGGGCGGTGTGTTTGGGATCATTGTCATGCTGAAAGACCCAGCCACGTTTCATCTTCAATGCCCTTGCTGATGGAAGGAGGTTTTCACTCAAAATCTCACGATACATGGCCCCATTCATTCTTTCCTTTACACGGATCAGTCGTCCTGGTCCCTTTGCAGAAAAACAGCCCCAAAGCATGATGTTTCCACCCCCATGCTTCACAGTAGGTATGGTGTTCTTTGGATGCAACTCAGCATTCTTTGTCCTCCAAACACAACGAGTTGAGATTTTACCAAAAAGTTCTATTTTGGTTTCATCTGACCATATGACATTCTCCCAATCCTCTTCTGGATCATCCAAATGCACTCTAGCAAACTTCAGACGGGCCTGGACATGTACTGGCTTAAGCAGGGGGACACGTCTGGCACTGCAGGATTTGAGTCCTTGCGTGGAGCCCCAGATCGAGGGAGATTATCAGTGGTCTTGTATGTCTTCCATTTCCTAATAATTGCTCCCACAGTTGATTTCTTCAAACCAAGCTGCTTACCTATTGCAGATTCAGTCTTCCCAGCCTGGTGCAGGTCTACAATTTTGTTTCTGGTGTCCTTTGACAGCTCTTTGGTCTTGGCCATAGTGGAGTTTGGAGTGTGACTGTTTGAGGTTGTGGACAGGTGTCTTTTATACTGATAACAAGTTCAAACAGGTGCCATTAATACAGGTAACGAGTGGAGGACAGAGGAGCCTCTTAAAGAAGAAGTTACAGGTCTGTGAGAGCCAGAAATCTTGCTTGTTTGTAGGTGACCAAATACTTATTTTCCACCATAATTTGCAAATAAATTCATTAAAAATCCTACAATGTGATTTTCTGGATTTTGTTTTCTCATTTTGTCTGTCATAGTTGATGTGTACCTATGATGAAAATTACAGGCCTCTCTCATCTTTTTAAGTGGGAGAACTTGCACAATTGGTGGCTGACTAAATACTTTTTTTCCCCACTCTATGTAGGGAAAGAGCGCAGGGGTAAGTGTGTGTGTGTGTGTGTGTGTGTGTGAGCGTGTGTGTGTGTGTGGGGGGGGGTTGATTGATATAGCAGTGTGGGTGGTGTGTGTTTGACACATGTTCTCTCTGTTAGGGCCACAGACAGAGAGGGCTTTGAGCGATGGACGCAGCACTACTGATGTTTTACTGTCCACACACAATCACACACACACACACACACACACACACAAATGCTACTGTCCGACCCATCTATAATTGTCCACATGTAGTAAAGATGGAAGGACACACACACAGACACAGGAAGGTGTGTGTTTATGAGTGTGTGTGTGTGTGTGTGTGTGTGTGTAGCGGGGGGTGCTAATTCTGCATAGCAATGAGAAAGCGATGGGCCATAATACAACGCATCCTGAATGTATGCAAATAGTGGTGCTATAATTATAATGTATGTAATAATAGAGTAGCAGTAATTAATTTATAACTTTGCAGAGAGAGTCTGTTCCGCTGGCTAATGTGATTCTATTACAGCAATTAGCTAGCAATGACACTGGCTAGGTCACCTACACGCACTGTACAGTACACCTTCAATACACACTCTCTTTTTCTCACTCTCTCTCTATCTATCCTAGCCCTCTCCCTTTCTCTCTTTCTTCCTCTCTCTTTGAGGTAGTCTTTCTTTCTTTCTTTCTTTCTTTCTTTCTTTCTTTCTTTCTTTCTTTCTTTCTTTCTTTCTTTCTTTCTTTCTTTCTTTCTTTCTTTCTTTCTTTCTTTCTCCTCTTTACCTCTGCCTCTCCACATCTTGTAATCCCTCCTATGGTGTGTACTGTATGACTTTTGATAGTGCATGTGTGTGTGTGTTTAATGTGTGTGGGTGTGTTTATGTGTGTGTGTGTGTGTATTTGGATCAGTCCTTTTAGCTTGTAGTCCGTGAGAGCATGTGAGTTTAGAAAACATAGGACTTTTTAAATAAAGTGCATGTATTCCTATGAGTATGAGTCTCCTCACTGTCCTCTGCGGTACGTAGACTAGTTAAGTCGCTGGCAGTCTCTCTGTGTGTGTGGGACACCACCACTCAGAACAGGCAGTCTGTGTACGGAGACAGACCTTCCAAAGTGTGGCTGAATGTACTGGTCACGTTGTCCAGCAGTCTAGGACAGAAAGAATACACACACTCAATCAATTTACTGTCAAGCCCTGCACATAACGAATTCAAAACATTTCATATATCAAATCCCACATTTATCAACTAGTAAATTAGGGTAAAACACATGGCAACCAGCATCAATCCACCCTTCCTCTATCACACATACATATGGATATCAATTAACAAAACGTCACTAAATGTGAAGCATGGTAATTGGCACGACTGAAATGAATGAATCAGCAAGCTATTGTTCTAGCCAGGCCAATCTCCCAGCCCAGGCCTTTCTATAGACGTGTACTGGACATAATGAATAAATCAGGGTAAGAATGAGAGGCGTAGGTAACGTGCTGGAGGATGAGGGAATGAGGCTGATATATAATACATGGACCTAGTCATTTATTTATTACCACAGAATGAGAATCCCCCTTTTTGGATTAAATTGCAATTTGTTGTCAGGAAGCATGGAATGAATACATATCAAAAACCACCAGCACAACTTTTTTCTTTTGATCTTGTTCTCTCTCAGTCTACCGATCTCTCTCTCTCTTTCTCTCTAAATCTCTCTCCGTCTACCAATCTCTCTCTCTCTACCTCTCTCGCTCTCTCTCTAAATCTCTCTCCATCTACCAATCTCTCTCTCTCTCTACCTCTCGCTCTCTCTACCTCTCTCTATCTACCAATATCTCTCTCTCTCTTTCTACCTCTCTCTCTACCTCTCTCTCTCTACCACTCTCTTTCTCTCTACCTATCTCTCGCTCTCTCTCTACCATTCTTTGCCCCCCCCTTTCTCTCATTCCCTCTCTCCCTCTTCATACAATGCATTCTAGCCAGCTCAATAGCGCAGGCTGTATATTTTGCCAATTAACTTTGTTCTTGATCTTACAAAGGCTATACCCTATGCTACAATGCATTTTAAAGTGATAAATTAGGGCCAAACAGTGATAAGGTACAATAGCTATGTATTGAACTATAAGAGTATATTGTTGTAGTGGTTCGTCCTATTGTGGTCCTGTGTAGCCCTGACCAGCAGTAGTAATGTCTACTCTGTCTGTTAGTGATGCTAGTAGCTTCAGTAGTGATGGTCTCTTGTATAGGTGATGGTCCCTCTCTGACCAGCAGTAGTAATGTCTACTCTGTCTGTTAGTGATGCTAGTAGCTTCAGTAGTGATGGTCTCTTGAATAGGCGATGGTCCCTCTCTGACCAGCAGTAGTAATGTCTACTCTGTCTGTTAGTGATGCTAGTGGCTTTAGTAGTGATGGTCTCTTGTACAGGACTGTCTGGCGTAGCCCTCATCTGTAGGCCGTAGTAAAGTGGTCTAGGAGCTTTGACACGGCCTGGAGGGAGTCAGGACACTTGCAGGCTGGCAGGGGTGGTGTCTGACCTACCTGGGGGCATCACACCATCTGGAGCTAGGGAGCTAGGGAGGGAGGGAGAGAGAGAGAGAGAGAGAGAGAGAGAGAGAGAGAGAGAGAGAGAGAGAGAGAGAGAGAGAGAGAGAGAGAGAGAGAGAGAGAGAGAGAGAGAGAGAGAGAACAAGAAAGAGAGAGAGAGGGATAGAGAGAGAGAACAAGAAAGAGAGAACAAGAGTGCAATTACATTTACATTTTAGTCAATGTAACAGAATGTGGAAAAAGTCAAGGGGTCTGAAGAAGAAGAAGAAGAAGAAGAAGAAGAAGAAGAAGAAGAAGAAGAAGAAGAAGAAGAAGAAGAAGAAGAAGAAGAAGAAGAAGAAGAAGAAGAAGAAGAAGAAGAAGAAGAAGAAGAAGAAGAAGAAGAGAGAAATTAATGTACATTTTTTTAGACATAGATGATGACACCGTGCCATTTGTCCCTCTGGGCTCTCTGTAGGCCATGAGAACAGACAGCTCAGCTTGTGCCACAGATGATGACTTGTGGCCTGAATGAAAGACAACATCCTCCCTCTCTTCCGCCATAAGGCATTATCATTCAGAGAGTGGCAGGAGTTAGCGCTCCCTCTCTGATCTACAACAAAGGCTGTTCTCACAAAGAACCTTACGGAAACAGAGAAAGAGAGAGAGGCTGTGCTCTGAAATGAGAGAGAGAGAGATGGAGCAGAGAGGAGAAAAATGCTAGAGACTCGTTTCTAAAGACGGGTCGACATCCACTCACCCCTCCACTCACACACACACACACACACACACACACACACACACACACACACACACACACACACACACACACACACTTATCCTATCCTCATTAACAGTGTCTTTGCATTGTGATCCTCTTCAGGCAACAGTTTAACTCTCCACTTATGACCAACAAGCAGACAGACGGTGAAACATCTTCACTGTCTGGAGGGAAAACATCTTGACTGGACACTCCAGTCCAAATCACACTCTAAGAGAGGCTATACAACCCACAGTGTGTGTGAGAGTGTGTGTGTGTGTGTGTGTGTGTGAGACCCTCTCTCCAACAAGCTCCTCCACAATACCCTTGTTCAATCAACACCAACACATAGCCGTCCACTCATCACCCCACTACACTACAACCCAGACTCAAATCATCACTGATTAGTGATCACACACACCAGACCAACTGATGGGACAATACATCATAATACATAGGAAAAACAGACATATTGGACAGAATGATAAAGGCTGCACAACAAAATCAAAAGAGAAAAACAAAATACTCGCTAATAGATAACCGAGAATAAAAGTTATCTCATTTTGGGGATGGGATGTGGTGAGAGGGCCGTTTAGTAATCACGTCTGTGTGTGAATAAAGTGATTTGTGTGTGTGTGTGGTGTGTGTCTGCGTGAAAGCGTGCATGTGTCGATGTGTGTTGGTGTGGGTGTGTGTGTATTATTAAAATGATTTGGTGGCAATGCGTTGGTCTAATGTGTTGATGGATGGGAAGGACGTGTGTCAATATGGCCGGTGGAACAGAGGATTATGGAGAGAGGGAGAAACACCCCGGGGACTCATCTGTCACTTAGGAAGACAGGAAACAATACGGACCACATCAAAAAAAGGAGGGAGTGAAAAAACAACAAAACAAGACAAAGGAGATGACTTAACCCAATCCCCTGTTCCCTGGTGAAGGGGCGGGCGGGGTGGAGGGTGTGTGTGTGTGTGTGTTTGTGTATCGGGGTCGAGCACATCACTCACGTCAGCACCCCAAAATTAGTTTCAGACCTAATTTACATAATGCACAGCACTCACATTATGGCAAAAACACAGAATGGAAAGAATAAATAAATAAATGAGAGAGAGAGAGAGAGAGAGAGAGAGAGAGAGAGAGAGAGAGAGAGAGAGAGAGAGAGAGAGAGAGAGAGAGAGAGAGAGAGAGAGAGAGAGAGAGAGAGGAGAAATAAAATAAGGAGTGTCTGCAGTATCTGGGTCGTGTTCAGTAGGCTTGCTCTCCTTTTCTCCTCCCTTTATCTGGACTGATGCAGAAGACCAAACTGTTGAAAGCAAATGATTGGTTGGCATCCCCCACGTAGTATCTAGCATCACCTATAGTATCTTACATTCTCAGATCCTGGGGCCCTATGTAGTACTCTACTTTTGGCCAGACCTAGATCACTATAGTGCATTATAAAGGGAACCATTTTGGACGCAACGTTAAGCATATTACCCATCTGCCCCGGCTCTCTAGTTGTGGCCAAGCCCGTAACTGTGGTGATGGTGATGAGTAGCGTATGGGAGGACATTGAGCCTGGGCCCAGCCCAATGTTATAGCTGCTATCTAGTCAGCCCGATGACTGGTCATAGCCAAGACTCTAACTGCATGTGTATAGAACAGCTAGTGCCACAATAACCCATTTTCCTACAGTACAATGTGCCAGGCGTCATTACTGGATTGGCTACAATACCCAACAGGTTGCTGATGTACTTGATAATGTTCTCTCGGTCAGCTTATATGGCCAAATAAAGGCGTAGAAACACAGTTTGGCATTTGGCGCAGAGTACAATGTATTGTGTTTGACTGAACCATATATATGTATTTGGAGGGCTGCTGCTTGGGTGAGTGAGTGTGTGTGTGTGTCTATGTGCCTATGTGTGTGTGTTTTTCTGTGTATCCCAGACCCTAGTTTCCTTCAGAGTCTGTATCTAGTTGACAAGGCAGTTTATTCTAACCACTGGTTACCTCCAACCCACAGAGAGAGAAGACATGCGGCTCTGTGCCTTTGTCTTCACTCCACTCTCAGGTAAATCAGAGGTGTCACTAATCATTTTAAACTATGCACTTTTATGTTCTCCCTCCATCTGTAAGCTCTCAGCCTCTTCTGTTCTTTGATATAGCAAGAAGAGATTGAGACAAGGCTTCAGTTCGCCTAACAGAAGTCTAAAGATCTGCCGAGGGGAGCGAGAGGGAGAGAGAGTGGGAGAGAGGGGGAGATATGGGAGAGATGGGAGAGAAAGGGGGAGAGAGAGGGGGGAAGTGTGGTATTTAAAATTTATACTTCCTCATGCCTTTGTTTTGAACTTGAACATTTTTTCGGAATAACTTTCCAGACTCATGCTTTTGTTGGGGTATGACTACTGTGGCACCAGGGTGCAGGTGTGTGTGTGTTTGTGTGTGTGTGTGTGTAGTTCTGTCTTTAGCATCTGATCAGCTCTGGCATTTATCAGTATGCACAATCAGGTCCCATTCTACCAAATCAATTAGGGATAAACATACACACAAACACTCTGACACACACACATACACACACACACTCTCACACAAACACACAGTCAATATCACGTTTCAGGAGAAGACCCAGATGCAGACAGTGTTGAAGTAACAAAAGTTTATTACAAAAACAGGGGGCAGGCAAACGACAGGTCAAGGGCAGGCAGTGGTCAGTAATCCAGATCAGAGTCCAAAAGGTACAGAACGGCAGGCAGTCTCAGGGTCAGGGCAGGCAGAGGTCAATAATTCAGGGTGGTGTGACAAGGTACAGAACGGCAGGCAGGCTAAGGGTCAGGGCAGGCAGAATGGTCAAAACCGGGAAAACTAGAAAACAGGAACGTGAGAAAGACAGGAGCAAGGGGAATACCACTGGTAGGCTTGATGAAACAAAACAAACTGGCAACAGACAAACAGAGAATAGAGGTATAAACACTGGGGATAATGGGGAAGATGGGCGACACCTGAGGGGGGTGGAGACATTCCAAAAGACAGGTGAAACAGATCAGGGTGTGACAGTACCCCCCCTCTAGGGGCGCCACCTGGCGTCCTACCTGGGCACATACCTGGTTGACTGGGGTGCCGGCGTTGAAACTCAGCGATGAGGCCTGGGTTCAGGATGTCCCTGGCGGGACTGGAATCTCCTGCCCCGAGGTCGAACCTTCACGAGATGCCTCACCATGTACGCCGGTTGGCCGTTGATGAGACGGTGGAGAGGGGTGGGCCTGGAAACAGGAGACAAAGGGCTGTGAGACATGGCTTTGATCCTAGACACATGAAAAGTGGGATGTATACGGAGGGTACGGCGCAACAGACGACGAACAGCAGAGGGGCTAATGATCTTGGAGATGGGGAAAGGGACAATAATCCGGTTGGAAAGTTTGCGGGACTCCACCCGGAGGGGCAGATCTCGGGTGGACAGCCATACCTTCTGCCCGAGACGATACCGGGAAGCCGGTGTCCGGAGGCGGTCCGCTTGTCGTCGATACCTGGAGGTGGTCTTGAGAAGAGCCGATCGGGCTCTCCTCCAGGTACGACAACAGCGGCGGACAAACATCTGGGCCGAGGGAATGCCGACCTCTTCCTCTTGCTCCGGGAGGAGCGGGGACTGATAACCCAGGGAACACTCAAATGGCAAAAGACCCGTAGCAGAGCAGGGAAGGGTGTTGCGGGCGTATTCGACCCAAACTAGTTGCTGGCTTCAGGTGATTGGGTTGGCGGAGACCAGGCAGCGCAGAGTCGTCTCCAGGTCTTTGTTGGCTCGCTCCGACTGGCCATTGGACTGAGGGTGGAAACTGGAGGACAGGCTGGCCGACGACCCAATGAGTGTGCAGAACGCCTTCCAGAACCGGGACGAAAACTGAGGACCCCAGTCGGAGACCATGTCCACTGTGAGTCCATGGATCCGGAAGACGTGCTGCACCATGAGCTGGGCCGTCTCTTTGGCGGAGGGTAGCTTGGGGAGAGGAATGAAGTGGGCGGCTTTGGAAAACCGGTCCACAACTGTCAGGATGGCGGAGTTGCCATCAGACTGGGGAAGACCCATGACAAAGTCCAGGGATATGTGAGACCAGGGACAGTGAGGAACAAGCAGAGGTTGGAGGAGACCAGTCGGAGCTTGCCGAGGAGTCTTGTTCTGCGCACAGATCGTACAGGCGGCGATGAATGCGGAGACGTCAGGAACCATGGTAGGCCACCAAAAGCATTGTCGCACAAAGGCCAGGGTATGACGGGAGCCCAGGTGGCAAGCAAGCCTGGAGTGGACCGAGGAGTGGACATCCGGTTACCTGGGCCCCCCCGGGGTTCGGCTGGGAATGCTGCGCCTCCTGGACCTGCTTCCCTATTCCCCAACTGAGTGCCGTCGCCAAGCACGAGGTGGGAAGGATGGTCTCAGATTCCGGGGGTGTAGCCGTAGGGCTATAGCGACGTGACAGCGCATCTGGCTTGACATTCTTGGATCCCGGTCGGTATGAGCGAGAGAAGTTGAACCGGGTGAAAAGCAGGGCCCTCCTAGCTTGCCTGGATTTGAGACGCTTGGCGGTGCGGAGATATTCCAAGTTCTTGTGGTCTGTCCACACAATGAATGGATGTTCCACCCCCTCCAGCCAGTGCCTCCACTCTTCCAACACCATTTTCACCACGAGAAGCTCACAATTCCCCACATCATAATTCCTCTCCATGGTGGCAATGGGAGAAGAAGAAGGCGCAGGGATGTACCTTGAGGTCCAGGGCCGAACACTAGGACAGGACCACCCCCACTCCGACATCCGAAGCATCGGCCTCTAGTATGAACTGGCCATGACTGACCAAGCAGACTCGGACCAGCTCCGCAACGCCATCTCCTCCCAAGGAGCCACCATTGGAAGGCACGAAGAGTTGCTTCGTCGTCTCATGGAAGGGTTCCAGACATTGGCCGATTGCCATTACCGAGCGTTTAACACATTGCTGGAGCAATTCCGCGGGTTGTCTGTTAGGCAGCCTACCACGACAGTAACCTCCCAGCCCTCAGTAACCCAGCTGTTAGCAGCACGTCCTCCCCTGCCACCCCAGTTTCCCGCGAACCCTGCTTACCTCCCCTGGAATGCTTCGCTGGAGAGTCGGAAACCTGTCGGGCATTTCTCGGTCAGTGTTCACTCATCATCGAGTTGCAGCCCTCCTCCTTCCCCTCGGACCGCTCTAAGATAGAGTACCACATCACGCTGATGTCCGGGAGGGCTCTCCCCTGGCTACGGCAGTGTGGGAACAACAGTCGGCCAAATGCTTCAGTCTGGAGGAGTTCGTTCAGGAGGTATAAAGGTTTTCGATGCTCCATTGTCCGGGAGAGAGGCTGCCCAGAAGTTACTCCAGCTTCGGCAAGAATCCCGCAGTGGAGTGGATATGGAGTGGATTTCCGCAAGTTGGCAGCTGAGTGTGCCTGGAACCCGTAAGCACTGTTCGACACATTCCTGCATGGAGTATTGGAGGAAGTAAAGGACGAGCTCGCAGCCCGGACCCTAGCGACGGATCTCAACTCGCTCATCGCCTTGACCATTCGGATCGATGGGCGGAAGTCCGGTTCCACCTCGCCCCCGAGGCCTACCAGAAGTCCCAGACGGCTCCGTTGCCAAGAGAACCCGAGGCTACCCAAGTTCCCCCGAGAGTCTCCGAAGTCTTCCCGAGCCGATGCAACTAGGCAGAGCTAGGCTGTCTCCAGCCAAATGCAATACAGGCTTCACACGAAGAGTTGCCTGTATTGCGGGACTACTGGTCATTTTGTGTCCACCTGTCCACTTAAAGACCAGGCTCACCGGTAGGAGCGAGTACTCTGGTGGGCCATACAGATAACTTTTCCTCTCCCCTTACTCACACCCCTTTCATGCCATCTTGCTGTGGGGGAACCAGTCGAAATCTCTCCGGGTACTCATCGACTCTGGGGCCGATGAGAGCTTTATGGACGCTACCCTGGCGTTCGAGCTGGGCATCCCCACTCAGCCCCTCTCCATTCCCATGGACGTTAGAGCGCTGGACGGTGCTCTATAGGCCGGATCACCTACAATACCACCCCCATCATCCTACGAGTATCAGGGAACGACAGCGAGACGATCCAATTCCTGCTAATTAAGTCTCCTCAGGTTCCCGTGGTATTGGGTTTCTCTTGGCTCCAGCAACACAACCCCTTTATTGACTGGTCTACTGGTGCCATCATGGGCTGGAGCCCGTTCAGCCACGCTCATTGCCTGAAGTCAGCGCAGCCTGCCCCGGGACGTCTTCCTGGGGGCTCGGAAGTTCAGTAAGGCCCGGGCCACTTCGCTTCCGTCACACCGACTGCGGAATCGACCTTCTCCCAGGCACCACTCCGCATCTGGGACGACTGTACTCGCTGTCGGGTCCGGAAACAAGGCTATGGAGACCTACATTGAGGACACCCTAGCTCCGGGTTCATCCGTCCTTCTGCCTCCCCCGCCTGCGCAGGGTTCTTCTTTGTGGAGAAGGACAAAATCCTGCACCCGTGCATCTACTACCAGGGACTCAACGACATCACGGTAAATAACCACTACCCGCACCACTCATCTCCTCGGCCTTCAAGCCACTCCAGGGGGCCAGTTCGTACTATCACGTTTCAGGAGAAGACCCAGATGCAGACAGTGTTGAAGTAACAAAAGTTTATTACAAAAACAGGGGGCAGGCAAACAACAGATCAAGGGCAGGCAGAGGTCAATAATCCAGGGTGATGTGACAAGGTACAGAATGGCAGGTAGGCTCAGGGTCAGGGCAGGCAGAATGGTCAAAACCGGGAAAACTAGAAAACAGGAGCTAGAGAAACACAGGAGCAAGGGAAAAAAAGCTGGTAGGCTTGACGAAACAAAACGAACTGGCAACAGACAAACAGAGAACACAGGTATAAATACACTGGGGATAATAGGAAAGATGGGCGACACCTGAAGGGGGGTGGAGACAATCACAAAGACAGGTGAAACAGATCAGGGTGTGACAGTCGAAGGTCTCTAGAATTTTTCTGATATTCATACAGTTCCTCTCCCGCACCTCATGGAGCAATACCTGTCCAGCAGAAGAGCATCACTTTGCACCCCCTTAACTCTGATCTGTGTGTGTGTGTGTGTGTGTTTTGTGTCTCAGTGTGTGTGTGTTTGTGTGTGTACGTGAGTGTGTGTTTGCGCATTGTTGAGTGGAGAGTGAGGAGGAGGGGCATGCTTACCCACAGCCTGGCTGAAGGGAACAGAAAAGGAGAGGAGAAGAAAAGGAGGGAACAGGGAAAAACGAGTGTGATCAAATTGGTGTAATAAGAGTCCTACGATGTTTGAAGGGACATGAGAGGAGATCACTGCTCCATTGATTCAGAAATACAGCTGACAGAGTGAGAGAGACAGAGGGAGGGAGAGAGAGAGAGAGAGAGAGAGAGAGAGAGAGAGAGAGAGAGAGAGAACAAGAAAGAGGGAGGGAGAGAGAGAACAAGAAAGAGGGAGGGAGAGAGAGGGAGAGAGAGAGAGAGGGATAGAGAGAGAGAACAAGAAAGAGAGAGAGAGAGTGTAATGTAACAAAATGTGGAAAAAGTCAAGGGGTCTGAATACTTTCCGAATACACTGTGTGTATAGGGGTAAGATGACCAGGCATCAGGATATATGATAAACAGAGTAGCAGCAGCGTATAACCTATGATGATTGCAGGTGAGTGTGTGTGTGTGTAGAGTCAGTATCAATGTGTGTGCGTGTTATGTGTGTGTGAGCAAATGAAGTGTGTGTGTGTGAGTCTGTGTGTTGGATTGTCTGTGTGAGTATGTTTGAGTGAGTGTGTAGAATGTGCATAGTCAGTGTGTGAGTGTGCATATAGTCAGTACAAAAATATAAATACAATAGAAGGGTCAATGCAGATAGTCTGTGTAGCCATTTTGTTAGCTATTTAGTAGTCTTATGGCTTGGGGATAGAAGCTGTTCAGGAGCCTGTAGGTGCATCAGAATTGATGCTCCGGTACCGCTTTCTGTGCAGAAGCAGAGAGAACAGTCTATGGCTTGGGTGTCATTAACAATTTTCTGGGCCTTCCTTTCACACTGATATACAGGTCCTGGATGGCAGGGAGCTTGGCCCCAGTGATGTACTGGGCTGTTGGCACCACCCTCTGTAGCGCCATGCGACCGAGGGCGCTGCAGGCAGCTATTTAACCAGCGACTAGTTAAGTGACTAGTTTTGTTTGTAGAGAAGATCGTAAAATGCAACATTTCTGAACCATAAAAGTCATCATTACAATCAACAACAATTTAACAGTCTAAAAGTCTCCCGTAACTACGGTGATTAACCCAGAAAGCCTTTCTATGTGTGTGTTTTTTAAGTGTGTGTGTGTGTGTGTGTGTCTCCCAGAAGCAAGCATTGTTGTGCAGCAGATTTCTAATGGCAAAATGTTCTACTGTTTTGTGTGTGTGTGTGTGTGTGTATGTATACTGAACAAAAATATAAACGCAACATGTGACAATTTCAACGATTTTACTGAGTTACAGTTTATATAAGGAAATCAGTAAATTGAAATACATTCCTTAGGCCCTAGCCCACCCACTTGGGAGCCAGGCCGATCCACTGGGGAGCCAGGCCGATCCACTTGGGAGCCATGCCGATCCACTGGGGAGCCAGGCCGATCCACTAGGGAGCCAGGCCGATCCACTGGGGAGCCATGCCGATCCACTGAGGAGCCAGGCCGATCCACTGGGGAGCCGATCCACTGGGGAGCCAGGCCCAGCCGATCAGAATGAGTTTTTCCCCACAAAAGGGCTTTACTCCTCAGCTTCATCAGCTGTCCAGGTGGCTGGTCTCAGACAATACTTCAGGTGAAGAAGCCGGATGTGGAGGTCCTGGGCTGGCATGGTTACACATGGTCTGCGACGTTGGAGGTGGCTTATGGTAGAGAAATTAACATTTAATTATCTGTCAACAGCTCTGGTGAACATTCCTGCCGTCAGCATGCCAATTGCATGCTCCCTCAAAACTTTAGAGTGGCATTTTATTGTCCCCAGCACAAGGTGCACCTGTGTAATGATCATGCTGTTTAATCAGCTTCTTGATATGCCACACCTGTCAGGTGGATGGATTATCTTGGCAAAGGAGAAATGCTCATTAACAAGGATGTAAGCAAATTTGTGCACAACATTTGAGAGAAATACTTTATTGTGTGTATGGAACATTTCTGGGATCTTTTATTTCTGCTCATGAAACATGGGACCAACACTTTACATGTTGTGTTTATATTTTTGTTCAGTATATGTGTGCATGCGTGTGTGAGAGAGAATGTCTAAATGTGTGTGTGTATGGTACCTTACCAGAAGGAAACATGAGACACAACCCATGGTGTTGCAGGCCCGGACAATCAGGCTCCCTGCCTCACAATACACATCACCTTCATCTTCATCACTATCATCATCATCATAATCAGCATCACCTGGAGAGGGAGAGAGAGGGAGAGAAAGACGAGAGAGAGGGAGAGAGATATATAACCTGAATCATCAGTATCTTAGTATTGAATTAATATTGTTTGAGGTAGACCTCACATGAAAAGGAGAGAAAGAAAGAAGCAGGACGTTTTAAATGGGAAATAAGTACTGTGCATTACCATCAACATGCCTCTGATCTCTGTAAAAGATACCTGCGGTTTGAGAGATTAATATAACCACACACAGAGAGATATGCTGTATATCAGATACATATGATTTATATATGATCCCCCATTAGACACCTGCTAATGAAAATGTTACAGATCAATCGATAATCCACCACACTTTGGCCCCCACGATGTACACGTTAGTGCACACACACGCACGCATGTACACACACACACACACACACACACACACACACACACACACACACACACACACACACACACACACACACACACACACACACACACACACACACACACACACACACACACACACATACTTTCTGACAGTCAGGCAGGTCAGGGGTTGACCATCATGGTCCCTAGTCACCACCACTTACAGTAATGCAATCCAGCTGAGGATATACGCCCCCAAGCACACATTAAATAGGAATTAATTTCACTTAGATCTCACTAGATCTATGGGGAAGGGAGGGGATAGGAGGGAGAGGAGAAGGGGTTAGGAGAAGGGAGAGATGAGTAGGGGAAGGAGAGAGGAGAGAGAAGAGTGGGGTTGAGAGAGGAAAAAGAGGGGAGACGGCAGGAAGGAGAGGAGTGAAAGGCCATAACCTGCCAATCTAACGGTCTGGGATGTTCCACTGTAAAGAAATCTATAGGTATGAAGAGTATGTAGGGAAAACTAACACATCTACCATCTACCTCTTTACTCATCCACCAGAGAGAGGGAGCGAGGAGGGAAGGAGAGAGAGAGGTAGAGAGAGAGAGGGGACGAGAAAGATAAGAGTGGGAAATAGGGAAAAGGTGGAGAGGGAAAAAGAAAGAGGGAATGAAAGGAGAGAAAGAGAAAGAGAAAGAGAAAGAGAAAGAGAGAAAGATAGAGACTGCTGTGCTACCATACTGCCAACTTGGCACAACTTCTCATCTTCTATTAGCGCGAAAAACACGGAAGGTGAAAAATAAATAAATAAAAAAACTGATAACATTTCACAGCTTAAGCAAAAATAAACAAGCTTAATGAATGAATGTGAGTTGGTTTCCCCAGACAGCCCTCTCTCTCCCCCACTCCCCGGACCTGCTCCGCTCTCCTCGCCAAATCTTATAATTGCCTCCAATTTACCTAGTCTGCTGTTGGCAGTTTGTAAAATGAAACGCTAACATGAAAGCATCCGTTTCCGTTTTTTATGGGCAAGTGCGTTCTTTCTCTCCTCCCTCGCTCTCTCTCGCCACCTCCCTCTCTCCCTTTGTCTCCCTCTCTCTCGCTTTCTCCACCTACACCCCCTCTCTCTCTGTCCCTCTCTTTCTCTCTCCTCTCTCCCTTTTCCTCCTTTTCATCTCTTTCTCACCCCATCTCTCTCCTCCTCTCTCATGAGTAAAAGGCTGCAGTGGACATGTGCTATATTTTCCGACAGAGAGAGAGAGTGATGGCTGATTTTTAGCAGTGAGGAATAGAGCGCGGTTAAAAAGAGCTTTCTTCCTACAGCTCTACATAAATCACAACATGAGTCAATATTGAATAATGCTTGGCTTGGTCTGGGCCTCTTGATCAGCCTTGTCAGGGGGAATAGCTCCCTATCGCTGTCAACGTGTGTGTGTGTGTGTCCGTTGATCAGGCCTGTCATATGTAATAGGTCCCTCCTGGCTGTCTGTGACATAAGGGCCAGTTTTACTACAATACTAACATGTACAGGACCATTACACTGCTACTGGACCCCTGGACAGGGGAGCGGAAAGGAGAGGAAGGAGAGGAGAGGATGATGGAGACAGAGAGGGTTACTGTGGGCTGCTCAAAGAAAAAGAAAGGTCCTGAATATTAAGACATGCAAATCTATCCCATCTTCTACATCACTAGGCCTCTGACAAGACACACACACACACACACACAAACGCACACACACACTGATCCCTTTGCACAGATAAAGGCAGCATGTATCAAAGAGTCCGTGGGTAGCCAGAGTAATATTCCATCTCTCTCTTTCTTCCCTGGCTCTCATCCCTCTCTCTGCTCGTTCTAATCTGTGTGTTCCTGTGTGAAGGAGACATCAAAGCTCTGCTGTAACACACAGGTCTGCCTGCTCACTGTGAGAGGTCGCTAACATCTCAACACGCATTGATTACTATCACTGACTTTCTCCTCTCGCTCTCCACTCCCCTCTCCACCTCTATCTTCTGTTTGAAAATTGTATATACAGTACCAGTCAAAAGTTTGGACACACCTACTCATTCAAGGGTTTTTCTTTATTTTTACTATTTCCCACATTGTAGAATAATAGTGAAGACATCAAAACTATGAAATAACACATATGGAATCATGTGGTAACCCAAAAAGTGTTAAACAAATCAAAATATATTTTATGTTTTAGATTCTTCAAAGTAGCCACCCTTTGCTTGATGACAGCTTTGCACACTCTTGGCATTCTCTCAACCAGCTTCACCTGGAATGCTTTTCCAACAGTCTTGAAGGAGTTCCCACATATGCTGAGCACTTGTTGGCTGTTCCTCCACACCATCACACCTCCTCCTCCATGCTTCACGGTGCATGCAGAGATCATCTGTTCACCTACTGCGTCTCACAAAGACACGGCGGTTGGAATAAAAAATATCACATTTGGACTTATCAGACCAAAGGACAGATTGCCACCAGTCTAATGTCCATTGCTAGTGTTTCTTGGCCCAAGCAAGTCTCTTCTTATTATTGGTGTCCTTTAGTAATGTATTCTTTGCAGCAATTCGACCATGAAGGCCTGATTCACACAGTCTCCTCTGAACAGTTGATGTTGAGATGTGTCTGTTACTTGAACACTGTGAAGCATTTATTTGGGCTGCAATTTGTGAGGCTGGTAACTCTAATCAATCAATTTTATTTTATATAGCCCTTCTTACATCAGCTAATATCTCGAAGTGCTGTACAGAAACCCAGCCTAAAACCCCAAACAGCTAGTAATGCAGGTGTAGAAGCACGGTGGCTAGGAAAAACTCCCTAGAAAGGCGAAAGCCTAGGAAGAAACCTAGAGAGGAACCAGGCTATGAGGGGTGGCCAGTCCTCTTCTGGCTGTGCCGGGTGGAGATTATAACAGAACCATGCCAAGATGTTCAAAAATGTTCATAAGTGACAAGCATGGTCAAATAATAATCAGGAATAAATCTCAGTTGGCTTTTCTAGCCGATCATTAAGAGTTGAAAACAGCAGGTCTGGGACAGGTAGGGTTCCATAACCGCAGGCAGAACAGTTGAAACTGGAATAGCAGCAAGGCCAGGCGGACTGGGGACAGCAAGGAGTCACCACGGCCGGTAGTCCCGACGTATGGTCCTAGGGCTCAGGTCTCTCAGTTGGCTTTTCATAGCCGATCATTAAAGAGTTGAAAACAGCAGGTCTGGGACAGGTAGGGGTTTCGGAGCCGCAGGCAGAACAGTTGAAACTGGAATAGCAGCAAGGCCAGGCGGACTGGGGACAGCAAGGTGTCATCATGCCCGGTAGTCTGACGTATGGTCCTAGGGGCTCAGGTTCTCAGAGAGAAGAGAGAACGAGAGAATTAGAGAGAGCATACTTAAATTCACACAGGACACTGGATAAGACAGGAGAAGTACTCCAGGTATAACCAACTAACCCCAGCCCCCGACACATAAACTACTGCAGCATAAATACTGGAGGCTGAGACAGGTGCGGTCCGAGACACTGTGGCCCCATCCGAAGAAACCCCCGGACAGGGCCAAACAGGAAGGATATAACCCCACCCACTCCGCCAAAGCACAGCCCCGCACCACTAGAGGGGATATCCCCAACCACCAACCTACAATCCTGAGACAAGGCCGAGTATAGCCCACAGAGGTCTCCACCACAGCACAAACCAAGGGGGGCGCCAACCCAGACAGGAAGATCACGTCAGTAACTCAACCCACTCAAGTGACGCACCCCTCCCAGGGACGGCATGAAAGAGCACCAGCAAGCCAGTGACTCAGCCCCTGCAACAGGGTTAGAGGCAGAGAACCCCAGTGGAGAGGGGAACCGGCCCGGCAGAGACAGCAAGGGCTGTTCGTTGCTCCAGCCTTTCCGTTCACCTTCACACTCCTGGGCCAGACTACACTCAATCATATGACCTACTGAAGAGATAAGTCTTCAGTAAAGACTTAAAGGTTGAGACCGAGTCTGCGTCTCTCACATGGGTAGGCAGACTGTTCCATAAAAATGGAGATCTATAGGAGAAAGCCCTGCCTCCCGCTGTTTGCTTAGAAATTCTAGGGACAATTAGGAGGCCTGCGTCTTGTGACCGTAGCGTACGTATTGGTATGTACGGCAGGACCAACTCGGAAAGATAGGTAGGAGCAAGCCCATGTAACGCTTTATAGGTTAACAGTAAAACCTTGAAATCAGCCCTTGCCTTAACAGGAAGCCAGTGTAGGGAAGCTAGCACTGGAGTAATATGATCAAATTTCTTGGTTCTAGTCAGGATTCTAGCAGCCGTATTTAGCACTAACTGAAGTTTATTTAGTGCTTTATCCGGTAGCCGGAAAATAGAGCATTGCAGTAGTCTAACCTAGAAGTAACAAATGCATGGATTAATTTTTTCTGCATCATTTTTGGACAGAAAATTTCTGATTTTTGCAATGTTACGTAGATGGAAAAAAGCTGTCCTTGAAACAGTCTTGATATGTTCGTCAAAAGAGAGATCAGGGTCAAGAGTAACACCGAGGTCCTTCACAGTTTTATTTGAGACGACTTTACAACCATCTAGATGAATTGTCAGATTTAACAGAAGATCTCTTTGTTTCTTGGGACCTAGAACAAGCATCTCTGTTTTGTCCGAGTTTAAAAGTAAAACGTTTTCAGCCATCCACTTCCTTATGTCTGAAACACAGGCTTCTAGCGAGGGCAATTTTGGGGCTTCACCATGTTTCATTGAAATGTACAGCTGTGTGTCATCCGCATAGCAGTGAAAGTTAACATTATGTTTTCGAATAACATCCCCAAGAGGTAAAATATATAGTGAAAACAATAGTGGTCCTAAAACGGAACCTTGAGGAACACCGAAATGTACAGTTGATTTGTCGGAGGACAGACCATTCACAGAGACAAACTGATATCTTTCCGACAGGTAGGATCTAAACCAGGCCAGAACTTGTCCGTGTAGACCAATTTGGGTTTCCAGTCTCTCCAAAAGAATGTGGTGATCGATGGTGTCAAAGGCAGCACTAAGGTCTAGTAGCACGAGGACAGATGCAGAGCCTCGGTCTGACGCCATTAAAAGGTCATTTACCACCTTCACAAGTGCAGTCTCAGTGCTATGATGGGGGTCTAAAACCAGACTGAAGCATTTCGTATACATTGTTTGTCTTCAGAAAGGCAGTGAGTTGCTGCGCAACAGCTTTTTCAAAAATTTTTGAGAGGAATGGAAGATTCGATATAGGCCGATAGTTTTTTATATTTTCCGGGTCAAGGTTTGGCTTTTTCAAGAGAGGCTTTATCACTGCCACTTTTAGTGAGTTTGGTACACATCCGGTGGATATAGAGCTGTTTATTATGTTCAACATAGGAGGGCCAAGCACAGGGAAGCAGCTCCTTCCAGCAGTTTAGTAGGAATAGGATCCAGTATGCAGCTTGAAGGTTTAGAGGCCATGATTATTTTCATCATTGTGTCAAGAGATATAGTACTAAAACACTTAAGTGTCTCTCCCGATCCCAGGCCCTCGCAGAGCTGTGCAGATCCAGGACAGCTAAGCCCTGGAGGAATACGCAGATTCAAAGAGGAGTCCGTAATTTGCTTTCTAATGGTCATGATCTTTTCCTCAAAGAAGTTCATGAATTTATCACTGCTGAAGTGAAAGCCATCCTCTCTTGGGGAATGCTGCTTTTTAGTTAGCTTTGCAACAGTATCAAAAAGAAATTTTGGATTGTTCTTATTTTCCTCAATTAAGTTGGAAAAGTAGGATGATCGAGCAGCAGTGAGGGCTCTTCGGTACTGCACGGTACTGTCTTTCCAAGCTAGTCGGAAGACTTCCAGTTTGGTGTGGCGCCATTTCCGTTCCAATTTCCTGGAAGCTTGCTTCAAAGCTTGGGTATTTTCTGTATACCAGGGAGCTAGTTTCTTATGACAAATGTTTTTCGTTTTTAGGGGTGCAACTGCATCTAGGGTATTGCGAAGGTTAAATTGAGTTCCTCAGTTAAGTGGTTAACTGATTTTTGTCCTCTGACGTCCTTGGGTAGGCAGAAGGAGTCTGGAAGGGCATCAATGAATTTTTGTGTTGTTTGAGAATTTATAGCACGACTTTTGATGCTCCTTGGTTGGGGTCTGAGCAGATTATTTGTTGCGATTGCAAATGTAATAAAATGGTGGTCCGATAGTCCAGGATTTTGTGGAAAAACATTAAGATCTACAACATTTATTCCATGGGACAAAACTAGGTCCAGAGTATGACTGTGGCAGTGAGTAGGTCCAGAGACATGTTGGACAAAACCCACTGAGTCGATAATGGCTCCGAAAGACTTTGGGAGTGGGTCTGTGGACTTCTCCATGTGAATATTAAAATCACCAAAAATTAGAATATGATCTGCTATGACTACAAGGTCTGATAGGAATTCAGGAAACTCAGAGAGGAACGCTGTATATGGCCCAGGAGGCCTGTAAACAGTAGCTATAAAAAGTGATTGAGTAGGCTGCATAGATTTCATGACTAGAAGCTCAAAAGATGAAAACGCCATTTTTTTTTTGTAAATTGAAATTTGCTATCGTAAATGTTAGCAACACCTCCGCCTTTGCGGGATGCACGGGGAATATGGTCACTAGTGTAACCAGGAGGTGAGGCCTCATTTAACACAGCAAATTCATCAGGCTTAAGCCATGTTTCAGTCAGGCCAATCACATCGAGATTATGATCAGTGATTAGTTCATTGACTATGACTGCCTTTGAAGTGAGGGATCTAACATTAAGTAACCCTATTTTGAGATGTGAGGTATCACGATCTCTTTCAATAATGGCAGGAATGGAGGAGGTCTTTATCCTAATAAGATTGCTAGGGTGAACACCGCCATGTTTAGTTTTGCCCAACCTAGGTCGAGGCACAGACACAGTCTCAATGGGTATGGCTGAGCTGACTACACTGACTGTGCTATTGGCAGACTCCACTAAGCTGGCAGGTTGGCTAACAGCCTGCTGCCTGGCCTGCACCCTATTTCACTGTGGGGCTAGAGGAGTTAGAGCCCTATCTATGTTGGTAGATAAGAGGAGAGCACCCCTCCAGCTAGGATGGAGTCCGTCACTCCTCAGCAGGTCAGGCTTGGTCCTGTTTGTGGGTGAGTCCCAGAAAGAGGGCCAATTATCCACAAATGTTATCTTTTGGGAGGGGCAGAAAACAGTTTTCAACCAGCGATTAAGTGCTGAGACTCTGCTGTAGAGCTCGTCACTTCCCCTAACTGGGAGGGGGCCAGAGACAATTACTCGATGCCGACACATCTTTCTAAGCTGATTTACAAGCTGAAGCTATGTTGCACTTGGTGACCTCTGACTGTTTCATCCTAACATCGTTGGTGCCGACGTGGATAACAATATCTCTATACTCTCTACACTCGCCAGTTTTAGCTTTAGCCAGCACCATCTTTAGATTAGCCTTAACGTCGGTAGCCCTGCCCCCTGGTAAACAGTGTATGATCGCTGGGTGATTCGTTTTAAGTCTAATACTGCGGGTAATGGAGTCGCCAATGACTAGGGTTTTCAATTTGTCAGAGCTAATGGTGGGAGCCTTCGGCGTCTCAGACCGTAACGGGAGGAGTAGAGACTAGAGAAGACTCAGACTCAGACTCCGACTCGCTACATAATGGGGAAAAACCGGTTGAAGGTTTCTGTCGGCTGAATGAGCGACACCGGTTGAGCATTCCAACAGTATTTCCCTCCAGAAGCCATGAGAAAGTTGTCCGGCTGCGGGGGGACTGTGCGGGGGATTTATACTAACGTTACTGTCTGTACTTACTGGTGGCACAGACGCTGTTTCTTCCTTTCCACACTGAGATTACCCTTGCCTAACGATTGCGTCTGAAGCTGGGCTTGTAGCACAGCTATTTTCGCCGTAAGGCGATCGTTCTCCCTGTATATTATGAGTACAGCGACTGCAATTAGAAGACATCATGTTAATGTTACTACTTAGCTCGGCTGTTGAAGATGTTGATGAACCATGTCCAGATAAAGCGTCCGAGTGAAAAAGTTGAATAAGGGAAAAAAGTTGCGATGGAAAAAAGGAAAATAACGTAAAGTTGGCAGCTAAAACGCACAGGAAAATGACTCTTCTGTCTCGGGATAAGCGTCCGGGTGAAAAAGTTTAACGAAAAAAGATGAGTGAGGACAAAACTAAAAGTTGGTAAATTTGTTGAACACAAAGATTGATTAAACGCTTTATTAAAAGTAAAACGTGAATAGTTTGGCAGGTAGCCAAGTAGCAACAAACAGCACAGCAGTACGGAGACAATGCGGAAGCGACTAATGAACTTATCCTCTGCAGCAGAGGTAACTCTGGGTCTTCCTTTCATGTGGCGGTCCTCATGAGAGCCAGTTTCATCATAGTGCTTGATGGTTTTTGCGACTGCACTTGAAGAAACTTGTTCTTGAAATTTTCCGGATTGACTGACCTTCCATGTCCTAAAGTAATGACGGACTGTCGTTTCTCTTTGATTATTTGAGCTGTTCTTGCCATAATATGGTCTTTTACCAAATAGGGCCATCTTCTGTATACCACCCCTACCTTGTCACAACACAACTGATTGACTCAAACGCATTAAGAAGGAAAGAAATTCCACAAATTAACTTTTAACAAGGCAAACCTGTTAATTGAAATGAATTCCAGGTGACTACCTCATGAAGCTGGTTGAGAGAATGACAAGAGTGTGCAAAGCTGTCATCAAGGCAAAGGGTGGCTACTTTGAAGAATCTCAAATATAAAATATATTTTGATTTGTTTAACACTTTTTTCGTTACTACATGATTCCATGTGTTATTTCATAGTTCTGATGTCTTCACTATTATTCTACAATGTAGAAAATAGTACAAATAAAGAAAAACCCTTGAATGAGTAGGTGTGTCCAAACTTTTGACTGGGACTGTACTTATTCATGATATACAGTGCATTAGGAAAGTATTCAGACCCCTTGACCTTTTCCACATTTTGTTACGTTACAGCCTTATTCTACAATGGTTTAAATATTTTTTCCCTCATCAATCTACACACAATACCCCATAACGTCAAAGCAAAAAAAAGTTTTTTAGAAATGTTTGCAAAAGTATATAAAGAAATAACTGAAATATTACATTTACATAAGTATTCAGACCCTTTACTCAGTACTTTGTTGAAGCACCTTTGGCAGCGATTGGAGCCTCGAGTCTTTTTGGGTATGACGCTACAAACTTGGCACACCTGTACAAATGTTTTATTTAATACATTTTATAATAAGGCTGTAATGTAACAAAATGTGGAAAAAGTCAAGGGGTCTGAATATTTTCCGAATGCACTGTACATACACACTCTCATGCACACACACACAAATACAAAAAATGGCGCTGCAGTGGATGGCTGCCGTCTTACTCCTGATAAATGCTGTTATTTAGTGTGTTTTTTTACGCTGACCGTAACTTTTTTTGTACATTATGTTTCCGCCATCTCCTATGACCGAAAACAGCTTCTGGATATCAGAACAGCGATCACTAACCTCGATTTGGATGAAGATTTCTACTTTAACGATGCGGCATCTCAGGACGTTATGCTTACCAGGGACCAGGCCCTGATCCCCGGGACTCGAACGAGGAAGCAAGGCAAGCGAGGAGGCGTCATGATTAGACTACGTCGGCGAGCATCGAGATCGCCATATGTTTTGTTGGCGAACGTACAAATTGGACGAGCTCCGTTCAAGATTTTCCTAGCAGCGAAACATGTAATATCCTATGTTTTTCTGAGTTGTGGCTGAACATGGAAAAGCAATACTCTTCAAAAAGTACATACACATCCACCCTCCCGTCAACCTTGTATGTATGTATGTGTTGGGCTTTATACAGTGCCTTCAGAAAGTATTCACACCCCTTGAGTTTTTCCACATTTTGTTGTGTTATGGCCTAAATTTTAAATTGATTAAATTGAGATTTTGTTTGGTCACTGGCCTTCACACAATACCCCATAATGTCAAAGTGGAATTCTGTTTTTAGAGATGTTTACAAATGAAAAGCTGAAATGTATTCAGTCAAGTATTCAACTCCTTTGTTGTGGCAAGCCTAAATAAGTTCAGGAGTAAAAAAAAACAGACATTGAACATCCTTTTGAGCATGGTGAAGTATTTCATTACACTTTGTATGGTGTGTCTCAATACACCCAGTCAATACAAATATACAGGCGTTCTTCCCAACTTAGTTGCCGGAAAGAATTCCAAAACAACACATTACTGAGTACCACTCTCCATATTTTCAAGCATAGTGGTGGCTGTATCATGTTAATTGGTTTTTCAGGATAAAAAATAAACTAAATGGAGCTAAGCACATGCACAATCCTAGTGGAAAACCTGGTTCAGTCTGCTTTCCACCAGACACTGGGAGATGAATGCACCTTTCAGCAGGACAATAACCTAAAACACAAGGCCAAATCTACACTGAAGTTGCTTACCAAGAAGACAGAAGCCGAGTTACAGTTTTGACTTAAATCTACATTAAAATCTATGTCAAGACCTCAAAATGGTTGTCTAGCAATGACTAATAAACAATCTGATGGAGCTTGAAGAATTTTGAAAATAATAATTGGCAAATGTTTCACAATCCAGGTGTGGAAAGCTCTTAGAGACTTACCCAGAAAGACTCACAGCTCTAATCACTGCCAAAGGTGCTTGTACAAAGTATTGACTCAGGGGTGTGAATACTTCTGTAAATTACATATTTCTATATTTATTTTTCAATACATTTTCAGAATTTTCTAAAAACATGTTTTCACTTTGCCATTATGGGGTATTGTGTGTAGATGGGTGTGAGAAAAAAAATGATTTAATCCATTTTGAATTCAGGCTGTAACACAATAAAATGTGGAATAGGTCAAGGGGTATGAATACTTTCTGAAGGCACTGTAGATTGTTTATTTGTATGTGTTGGGCTTTAAGACTTGAGATTATTCTTTACAGAGTCAAGTATATTTGTCCAGGCCTTAATTGTTCCTTAACTAGCACCATTAATTCTCGCTGTCGATAATTCAAATATAATAACTTCTAATAGTAACTGTATCCACTGGCAGATTGGGAGAGAGTGAGGTGATCGTCTCTGATTGATTGAGAGATTCAAGGAGCTATCATCGTTAAGTAGCATAGCAGATGCAACACATTTAATATTTACATTCATGCACTTCTAAATTAATTTTGTAACTTTGTCCCAGAAGCATTTAATTGCAGGGCACTCTTACATCATATGAAGGAATGTGCCTACCTGATTTAGGGGACACAGTGAACAGTTGGGAGTTGGTGGCAATTTCATCATAACTGTAATGAATACTCAGGGAGAAAAAGGTGTAGATTCACACGCAGAGCACGGCAGGTGTTTATTTCGCCGACCAGGAATCGTGGTCACAGGCAGGCAATGGTCATACACAGGTAGGCAAACAGGCAGGAGAAACAAAACTAGGACTGAAGGCTATAACTGGTTCTCACAAACGAGCTAGGAAAAGGCTTAGTAGAGTCAAAACGAACAATACCTCACAAGGCATAAACAGAATGAACTGAACTAAATAAGGAGCTGATGAGATCAGGTGAGTAACTAACACAGGTGAAATCAATGAACAAAAATGAAAGACGGGGGGGGGGATGCAAAAGGCTGCCCTCCAGATCGCAAGGCATTATTGTGAAATATTGGAGTATGAGTATGCCATTTTGATTCCCAGTTACATCGTTTTTCAATTTTGATCCAAACAGAAATTATGTGAGCAATAATAGGATCAAAGCGTAGTTTACAAGCAAAAACTCAAACAAGAAGTACCAGTGATGCGCTCAATACGGAAGTGGTCCGATGAAGTGGACGCTAAGCTACAGGACGGTTTCGCTAGCACAGACTGGAATAGGTTCCGGGATTCATCTGATAATATTGAGGAGTTTACCACATCAGTCACCGGCTTCATTAACAAGTGCATCGACGACGTCATCCCCACAGTGACCATACGTACATATCCCAACCAAAAGTCATGGATTACAGGCAACATCCGCACTGAGCTAAAGGCTAGAGCTGCCGCTTTCAAGGAGAGGGACACTAATCCGGACGCTCATAAGAAATCCCGCTATGGCCTCCGACGAGCCATCAAACAGGCAAAACTTCAATACTGGACTGTGATCGAATCCTACTCTGCTGGCTCTGATGCTTGTCGGATGTGGCAGGGCTTGCAAATGTTCATGGATTACAAAGGGAAACCCAGCTGCGAGCTGCCCAGTGACGCGAGCCTACCAGACGAGCTAAATGCCTTTTATGCTCGCTTCGAGGCAAGCAACACTGAACCCTGCATGAGAGCACCAGTAGTTCCGGATGACTGTGTGATCTCGCTCTCCATAGCCGATGTGAGTAAGACCTTTAAACAGGTTAACATGCACAAGGCCGCGGGGCCAGACGGATTACCAGGACGCATACTCAGAGCATGTGCTGACCAGCTGGCAAGTGTCTGACCCAAATGTAATAGCTACATGTTTCAAGCAAACCACCATTGTCCTTGTGCCCAAGCAAGCTGAACTCATAGTTTCACTTCGGGATTTGCCGTAATTGGATGAATATTGATTTTTGACCCTTTAAACTGCGTGATTACAGGGTTAATGCCACGTGATTACAGGGTAAAAACAGAAACAATTCAGAGGGTTAAGTTTAGGTATTATCTGTGAACTACTGTGGCACAATGGTTTAAGCAGCACGCTCAATCTCTGAGCCTCGTGAGTTCGAGCCCTGTGTTGATTTTGATCAAAGCCATATAGCCTAGGCAGGCTACGGCTGGAAAACTCGAGGACTCCGATTTCAAGAGAGAATACTAAAGAAGAACAAGACTTTCTTTGTTTATAAACAACTCAGGTTTATTAACTACAACATCCTCACGAGCTAGCAAAGAAACAACAATTTAGCACAGGTACGGTGGCTTCCGTATGACATCTATTGTGAGTCAAAAGGAACTCACAACAAAAACTCAGAGGGGCTACATAGTGAACAAATACAACTGTTTATTATGGATTCTCACGACAATTACGTTAGCATACGCTACGCAGTGTATGTGAATTGATGCTGGCTACTCTCGCACGCAAATTTCACACCGTTGACTTGTGTCTCGCCATGTGATTTCGGCTTTAGTCTACACCTGTCGTTTACGAAACATGTGACAAATAAAATGTTATTTTATTTTGATTTGATTCACACATACACAAAGAAACATTCTCATCATAATTCTCATCATCATTATCATCATCATCAATCAATCAACTTGAAAATAACTTTTACAAACCAATTACTCACAGATCAGAAATCACATAATGTTTTCCCTGATCCCTTCCTGTGTCTCCCATGCCCCTCTACTTCCCCTGCCTATCTCCCTTTCCCATCTCACCCCTCACCCTGCCCTCACCCTGCCCTCACCCTGTCTTCCCCTCTTTAGCCCATGCTGCATTGATAGATCTGTGTATGAGACTAAATATATATAGCCATGTTGGAGGAGAGCCCATCCCATCCCATCCCAGGCCTCCCCGAGTGGCATTTCTACCAAATGTCATTGTCACCAGACGGCCATTTATTTAGCCCCCAGAATAGATCACCTTTATGCCGACTTCTGCCAGCAGACACCCGCAGGTTAGCGTTTTTCATCATGAATCTTGTTCTGGAGGCAGCTCTGCAGAGTGGTCACTAGCTGGCACAGCCGCAAAGTCACAAAGTCTGATTTTAAACCTATAACCTTAATACTAACCTTAAACACACTGCTAAACCTAATGCCTAATCCTAACCTTAAATTAAGACCAAAAAACTCATTTCTGTTTTCATGTATTTTTACAATATAGCCAATTTTGACTTTGCAGCTGGCCCATCTAGCGAAAATCACTCAGTTCTGCCTCCAGGACAAGATTAATCCCAATAAACGTCAAGCTGCCTAACGCACACACGTATACACATGCACACTCAGACATACACAGTAAACCATGGTTACACACACATGTAAGCAGCATTATCATAATGCAAATATATTGTACGCAACAAAAGGCCTAGCGCATGGACACCAAGTTTGTGTGTGTGTGTATGATCGCGTGTTTGTGTGTGTGTGTGAGCGTGCGTGTGACTCATCAGTGGTCCGAGGGCACAGCCCTGCGCAGTACAGGCCTGTGTAGATTCCAGTGAGACAGATTGTCAACAGAGAACCACAGGGAGTCAGAGTTCTGGACCAGCACAGCATTCATCCACATACCATAGCTGCTGATCACTCCTAGAGGACAGGAGAAGAACACACACACACACACACACACATTCAATAATGTACAGGCAAAAAAGTATGCATGAACACACACACACAAGCGCACACACATACACCAGTGGAGGCTGCTGAGGGGAGGACGCCTCATAATAATGGCTGGAATGGAGTCAATGGAATGGTATCAAACGCATTAAACACGTGGTTTACATGTGGTTGATACCATTACATTGACTCCATACCAGCCATTATTATGAGCCGTCCTCCCCTCAGCAGCCTCCACTGACATACACACATTCAAGCGTGCATGCACAGGCATACAAGCGCGCGCACAAAAACACACACACACAACCGTCAGTAAATGAAATCACAAGGAATAATCCTAACATTATTACAGGCACATAATGAAACAGCATGGGGGCCAAAGTCTCTTCTTCCTCCATCAAAATGCATATGGGGCTCAAAAGATCATGTTTGTGGTAAGAACCTATTCTGTTTTAATTATGCGTCTGCCCAGAGAAAACCATTTCACGTCTGTGTAAAGAAATAAAGACACAAAGCAGACACTAATACATCTCCACACTAGGGTTGCATCCAAAATGGCACCCTATTCCCTATGTAGTGCACTACTTTTGACCCGAGCCCTACGTGCACTACATAGGGACTAGGGTGCCATTTGGGACATGGCACCAGTGAATCCGAGGCTGTAAGAGTGTTGTAATAAGCCCAGGTTGATATAAAGCCTAATACATAACAGGCTTATTCTCCTGCTTGTCTCCATGTTTCCCACACTTTAATCCCCAGCGGGATTAGCCAACAAATCCCAGGGAAAATTGGGAAAAACTCCTCCAGACTTCTAGTAGTGTGAAACCAAGCAAATCACATAGACTACATATTGACTCCATATTGTGAGCAGCCAGGCTAAAATAATAATACGACACATCCTTTAACAAGAATTAAAGCCATTTGAAGGCGTTTTAAGTGCGAGATAATCGGGTAATTGTGATGAAGTTTTTTTTCCATAATAAATGGCTGTCAGATTAGCGATGCTGTCATTTATCACATCTAATAGGCGTGGAGGGTTTATGGAGTGAAAGATACTCACACTATATTATACGCATTATACACACATCTCATACATCCCACACACACATATGCTTTACACATCATGCACACGTTATACACACACGTTGAACATGATACTGTGCTACAGGCGTTCATTGAGATGGCAGAACAGAGAGGTTTTATTATGCATTAATTGAAATGAAATGGTAAAGAGGAAGTCTTCAGGAATTCTTTAGTCTTTTCATTGAGAGTATTTATTCGAGATCATTGTTTTTTAAAAATCTAATTCATTTAAGTGGTGACGAGATTCGGAAGGCTTTTTAAGAATGGGAAAAATTGCAGAATGTAGAATGATCTTAGACAAAGATATTTTTTTAGCAGACAAATGAAATTAAGTGTTCCAATAAAACAAATACGCTTCTCTTTTGATATCAAAATATTCACCACCAAAAGCTAATTCAATATTTTTAAAAGTAAGAGTATTGACTACAATAAAATGTTGACATGCTCAAATATACAAGAGCAAGCTAAGAGCGAGTCTCATGTTTAGCTGTGTGTTTTCTTCTAAGGGAATATAGCAAACCATCATGTAGAATCGCCTGACAATACATGTGTAGCTACAGATAGCTTTCTTCCTATACAGTCTGATACCAATATGTCATATGTCCCCCATATTTCTAATCAAACTCAGAATAGTTTTACTTGTGATGCTTTATTCTATACACTTACCATACATTGTTTGGTAAGAGCATCTGCTCAATGACGTGTGTGAGTGAGGATCTCTTATGGCAGTGTGGTCCCAGCCTGCAGTTCACAGCTTCAGTCAAAAGAGAGCACTTGCCATCCACTTAAAGAAGCAGCTAGCGCTTATCATCTCTCTCTCTCTCTCGCTTGCTCTCTCACTGTCTATATTCCTCACGAGACTTTTACAATCATTCATCTAAAAGTGTCTGTGACGTGTGTAGTATTCCAAACAGATTTTGATTGCTGTGACTAGTATTTGAAATGACACCGTCAATTTCAGAAAACATCTCTCTGTGTTAAAATATTTTGGAGCTTGAGGTGTGTGTACAAATACAAGGTGTGTATACCTCCTCACACCTTGCCAACTTCCCCATCCTCCCGTGACACTTTATTTGACCATCTAGTTTCAACTGCCGTGTCAAGTAAATTAAATGAATCCGACAATTCTGATAAACATTTCTGCATCTTTCCTCTGGTAAAATGTCACCCTAACCCATTATCAATTGAAGACAAGTACCACATCCCTGCATTACCCCCCTCTTCCCCCCTTTGACCTCACAACCCCTCCCCACCCCCTTACCGTTGGGTGTGCCTGGGGGTGTCCAGGTGATGTTGAGGGCGTGGGGCAGAGAGGGGTGACGGAGGGGGCAGGGATGTTCTCCGGAGTACTCTCCTCTGTAAGCCTCGCTAGGGGGACTGATGGAACAGCCTCCACCTGTACATGCCTAAATACATAGGAAACACACACATACACAGTCAGGTCCATAATTATTGGCACTCTTGATAAAGATGAGCAAAAAAGACTATATGAAATAAATAATACTAGTACTGAGCTACAGTATATTGTATGCTCACATTTTTTTTGTTTTTGATTATGCTCTTTTATACTAATACAATTGCTTAGATAAGGAGATTTTGTTAAAAAAATATATGAAAAAGATAGGGGTTAAAATTATTGGTACCCCTGTTTTCAATAACTTTCATTACCTCAGTTTGCGAGGATAACGGCACTGAGTCTTTTTTCTCAAATGTTTAACCATTTCTTTGTGGATTTTGACATGTGCTTGAGGTTATTGTCTTGCTGGAAACATGATAACCTCTCAGCATCACCAATAACAGGGAAGGTTAGCATTTTTGGGGGGGTATGATATTTATGCCTCTGTAACCTTCTCACTCATCATTATTCACGATTCATTCATGATTATCCGTAAAAATGGTACATCCACATTAATGTAAAAGTGTTCAGAAACACATTCTATTCTTATTTACAATAAAAGTGACTCCAAAATGACACAATACATTATTTACCATTAATTTCTATTGGGCACAACATAATCTGAAACACAACCAAAACAAACTGCAAATGAATCCAGTTTGTAGAGTCACAAGCTTGATGTAGTCATTGTGTGCTAGAAATATGGGACCAAATACTTAACTTTTGACTAAATTTAATACACTATAAGTGAATTTGTCCACATCTTTATGACACCTTCAAAATAGGGGACTAGATACATGAAGCGCTTCATTTCTAAACGGTAAAATAGATATGTATGAAAATACCCTCAAATAAAAGGTGACATTCTGTACTGTCGCGTCATATAAAACAGTTGATCTCAAATCCAATATGCTGGAGTATGGAGACAATTAAAAGTTTTAGCTTCACTGTCCAAATAAATACGCAGGGGATAATATCAAATCAAATCAAATTTGATTTGTATGAAATAATGTGTGTGTACCACGGAGAAAGATAGAGGACTCTAGTGCCTAAAAGTGAAATTTAGCATGGGCAGCACCATTAAGGACTTTCACAATTTTGAAGTAGTCAACTTGGTGGGACTTCCTATGGGTTAACAAAGGATCACATAATTCCATCCAGGTCATCAGGAGGGATCAGCCAATGAATTGTACTCATGAGCAAACATTCCATAACTGCAGGTGGCAGTAAATCGCCAACCTTGGCTTTATACCTGTTCAGAAAACACACTCCAGGTGGCAGTACACAACCTTTCAGTTTGTTTACCAACTCATAGAAGAAGTACTTCAAAATAGAGATGACCTCAATAATGGGACAGATATAATGTTGCGTCCTCTAGCTATCTCTATGGTGTGTCCCCATAGCAACAATGAAGCTGTAGGTGGTTCCTGGTGTCAGGTTACGGAGGGTGTGGCCTTCAAACAGTTCAGAGCTGTTATAAACACACACTGGCTCCTCCCCTTCTACTGACAGGTACACACAGTTGAACTCTAACACCTCATTCACCTGCCCAGGACGAGACCACCTGGAAGAAGAGAGAGAACAAGGGAGTGTGGGAAGGAGAGAGGGAAGGAGAGAGAGAGAGAGAGGGAGGGAAAGAGTGAGGGAAAGAGAGAGATAAGGAAAATAGGGGGGGAGAAAAAGAGAGGGGGGAGGGAGAGAGCATCAGTGTATGTATTTTCTTCATATAGCAGGACTTTGACACATGCCTGAGTAGCTCAAGGGCAGAACAGTAGAACGTTTGAACCCCAGACCTCATTTATACTGGTCCATTTCCCCAACTACTATGCGGCCACACTGTGTGTGTGTGCGTGTGGCAGAGACCTCCTGGCTGTTCAGAAAGTCTGTTTCAGGCCAGACAAGGGGCCCTCCACCCGGACAGGAGCAGACGGAAACAGAACAGACACACACACATACACACACACACACACACACACACACAAACACTGCTGGGATTGACTTTCCGTGGACTAAATATAGAACAGAGGACACAGCTATCTGATGAGGGATACAGGAGGGAGAGAGAGGGGGAGAGAGAGAGAGAGAGAGAGAGAGAGAGAGAGAGAGAGAGAGAGAGAGAGAGAGAGAGAGAGAGAGAGAGAGAGAGAGAGAGAGAGAGAGAGAGAGAGAGAGAAAGAAGATATACAGTATATAGAGAAAGGGAGAGATGGAGAGAAACGTAGAAGAGAAACTTGACTTTTGATGCTCTTTGAGACATTCTCACTTAAAACCACAAGTTTTTACACCCTTCTGATAAAAAATCTAAATCCACATTACACCGCTCAACACCACAGCACCATTCACAATACAAGTATCAAACCGAACAAACATTTTTTTTACACTTTTTACGAATGTCTTTGTTATTAACAAGCATCCATTTTCCAATCATTACAGACATTTACACTGAGTGTACAAAACATTAGGAACATCTGCTCTTTCCATGACATAGACTGACCAGGTGAATCCAGGTGAAAGCTATGATCCCTTATTGATGTCACCTGTTAAGTCCACTTCAATCAGTGTAGATGAAGGGGAGGAGACAGGTTAAAGAAGGATTTTTAAGCTTTGAGACAATTGAGACATGAATTGTGTATGTGTGCCATTCAGAGGGTGAATGGACAAGACAAAATATTTAAGTGCCTTTGAACGGGGTATGGTAGTAGGTGCCAGGTGCACCGGTTTGAGTGTGTCAAGAACTGCTGCTGGGTAAACAGATTCCCATGTGTATTAAGAATTATCCACCACACAAAGGATATCCAGCCAACTTGACACAACTGTGGGAAGCATTGGAGTTAACATGGGCCAGCATCCCTGTGGAATGCTTTCGACACGTTGTAGAGTCCATTCCCCAACGAATTGAGGCTGTTCTGAAGGCAAAAGGGGGTGCAACGCAATATTAGGAAGGTGTTCCTAATGTTTTGTACACACAGTGTATATGTTCTTGTTCTAATTGGCCCAAACCCCCAGAGAAAGCCACTCCCTTAAGACCATTTACAATTCTAATTGGCCTACGACTCAAGATGCCACGCCCCTTAGGACCACCAGTTACACCTTCAGTGTGGGCCATTTTTAAAAGTGATGCATGTATGGTGTGTTGTGTATGACGGATGACTGTGTTACTGTACAATTAGCCTGACTAACTAATCTATCACATTCATCAGCTGATATATACTGTGTCGATAGTGGCAGTAATTAATTATATAGTTTTGGGTAGTGAAACCAGAGGGGAGTTTTTATACAATGATTTCATAATTATTTGCTGGATTTCATAAAATAATAATAATAATAATACTCACAAAAAATACACAGAAGACATCAAATCATACAGGATCATAATTATCACCCTGTTGCAGGATAACCTTCATGCAATGCAGGAAATGTAATATGAGGTTTAAAGAAGCTTCTTAAGTTTTTAATTTTCACTTAGAAATTTGAGACGAAAAATGTATCAACCCTTACAAAAATGTCCATAAATTATAATCCACATAATAATTCACATTCCTGTTGTTGCAGTATTATTTTCCTGCTGTAGCAAACTGGCTCAAATTAAGATCCTACATCTCTAGGGTAAAATAAATGTCAAATGAAAACTGTATAATAATTTTAAAGAGTAACAAAGTGACATTAAGCCATGGGAAAAAAAATCTGTCTCTGAAGCCCAAATCTGATGTGTGTAAGTGTGTGTACTCTCAGCGTGTGTTGGACAGGAAAGTGTGTGTGTGCATGCCTGCCTGTGCGTGTGTATGTGTGTGTTGGCCAAGCGAGGGCAGAGTGGGGGGAGAGGAGAGTGAGTGTTTCTGCTGATATTGTTTTGTGCATATACAGCAGGCAGGCAGGCCTCTCAACCTTTCTCACAGGCAGGATGCAACACAACAAAAGAGTATTGAACACATATGATCCCTCCACCGCGCCTATTAGGATTCTGCTAACAGGGCAATACCTCTCAGCTCACAGGCCACAATTACAGCCTCAAAGGAGAGAGACGGAGAGAGATATCATCTGTAATGTCAAATTACAGCAAAGCTCCTGTTTTTCTTCTCTCTCTAATCACTCTCGATTCTCTATTTTATTTCTCTCTTGTTCTCTGTCTCTCTCAATACGTCTATCTCTTCCTTTCTTTCTGTTTCTTTCTCTCCAACATTCTCTCTCTTAATTTCTTCCTCTCATCACTTCTTTCTCTCACCAGTTTCTGATTTCTCTCTCGCTTCTGTATGTGTGTGTCTGTGTGTGTGTGGCTGTGTGTGTGTGGGTGCGCTCGTGTGTGTGTTCTTGTGTGGGTGTGTGTACACTATGGAAAAAAGAGGTAAAAGGACAAGGAGAATCAGCCAGGTCACCTGTGATACTTAAGTGATAATGGCTGAGAAGCCGGTGTTTGGAGGATATATTGGCACGGTTGTTGTTAGGGCCGGCAAACTGTGCCAATATATCCTCCAAACACCAGCTTCGAGGGCATTATCACTTTTATACAACAGATTACCAACATATTCAAATAATGATTGACATATTTTCATTAAAAAAGTTATTTTGATGAATTTATTCATACTATTTCATCCTTCCACAAGATATAATCCCGACACACATCTAGGGTTGCTTCCGAAGCCGGCTGGTCGTTTGTTCTATCGGTTCGGTTGCCAGAGACGCGACCCTGTCGTTCATTCTAAATGTTCCATTGCCATACTGGCTGGCAACATTCTTATCCCTTGCTTGCTAGCTAGCCAACTACGGCTAACTTAAAGTCACGTCAAACAGTGCAGCCAGAATAACAACAAAGTAGCTGCATTTTCATTTGTTTAAGCTGTTTTGTAGTAACATTTATTTGGATACATCCATTGCAATGAACTAATGTTGCGCAATTTTACCTGGCATAGAAAATGTGCTCTCTCATCAGGACACTGTTGTTCAAGAGCTAGCCAACAACACAGCTAACACAATCACTTCAAACTGAAGATGGAAAGACTGCAAACTAGCTGCACTTTGTTTCATTTGACCTGTTTTCTATTGATAGTTCTTTGTATTTATCCATAAAAATGATGCTGATTCATGATTTCGACTGGCTGAGAAAAGCTGCCTACCTGTCTTTCTCATCCCGACTCCCGATACGTTCATTACCATTGGACAGCTGGAGATCCAATTTGAATATTGAAACAATGTTGCAAATGTCGGAGAGACAGACAGCAAGGTTTATACAAATCTCCGCTGTTGAAAACGAAATGTTAGTCTAAAGGAAACGTGAGATAATATCTAGATGCTTTTTATAGTGGAGATCAAGTTTATAAATTACCTGGCTGGGCTGATGAGACAGTGGATTGCGCTGTCAGATGGAACAGAGTAAATAGGTATTTTAACATCATAGATTTAAGCGGTGGTAACTTGTGGAATAGACACCGGCTGGAATGCGGTTTTAACCAATCAGCATTCAGGATTAGACCCACCCTTTGTATAAAAGTCAGTATTCGAAGTCCATCAATGTCTAAGGACGTTGGAAGATTATGTGGAAACCAGCCACTAGGGGCAACAGTGAGCGCTGTTACCTTCAAGTAGGTTTCGGTTTTGCTAGGGTCTTGTGAACGGGGATGGCAGATGGGCCTAAGCATCTGACAAAGGTTGCAAGTTTGAATCCAGTGATAGAAAGTTGCATCTGTCTCTGATTCCAAAGTTTGCAAGTTCAAATCCAGTGATAGAAAGTTGTTTTTTAGATTTTTGTTTTAAGCCTATCCCAAACCTTAACCCTTACCTTAAATTAATCCCTAACCTTAAGATTTCGGAGTTAATGCCTAAACTTAACCTTAAACACCTCGGAATGTGATGTTTTCAACAACTTTGAAATTTGAGAAACATGGATGAATGTCTAATTCTGACGTGAGACTGTGAGAGTTAGTTGAGGAGAATACATGGAGGAGATAGAAGTACACTATAAAAAAAGGGTTATTCGGCTGTCCCCATAGGAGAACCCTTTGAAGAACCCTTTTTGGTTCCAGTTAGAACCCAAAATAGTTATACCTGGAACCAAAAAGGGTTCTACATGGAATCAAAAAGGGTTCTCCTATGGGGACAGCCAAATAACCCTTTTGGAACCTTTTTTCCTAACTGTACTTCTATCTCTTCTATGTATTCTCCTTGTCCTTTTACCTTGTGTGATCATCAGTAAAGTGCTGACATTTCCCTGAGAGAGAGATCAGTGCATCTCAACCTAACCTGCTGGCCTCACTCTCCCTCTAACACACTGTCTGCATACACTCTTCTTTATTCTGACTTATTCATTCACCCTCTCCTTCCTCTCTCCTGTGTGTGTGTGTGTGTGTGGCACGGTGCCCTCCTGCGGTGGGTCTTAAGTGATGGTGGTCAGGGGCTCTAATGGCTTTCACACAGATTGAGAGAGAAAGGGCCAGGGCATACGTACATACACACACACACACACACACATGCACACACACTAAGTTATAGAGACGGATACATATACGGTTCCCCTCTCTCTCTCTGTATAGGTGAGAGGTCAAGTGCAGGAGAATATTCCGCATGCTAAACAGGACTGCAGAAGGTCACCGTCTGCCTTTTCATTCAGTCAGCCGACTCCCCCCACCCCGACAGACGCGCGCACACACACACAGACACACACACTCCTGCACAAACACACACTCTACCTCTTTCATTCTCTCAGCATCTCTCCCTATTCTCTTATTTGTATTGTTCATACCCTCTCTCTCCTGTCACTGTCATCCCTTTCTCCATAGTCCACATCTCTCTCCTGTCACTGTCATCCCTTTCTCCATAGTCCACATCTCTCTCCTGTCACTGTCATCCCTTTCTCCATAGTCCACATCTCTCTCCTGTCACTGTCATCCCTTTCTCCATAGTCCACATCTCTCTCCTGTCACTGTCATCCCTTTCTCCATAGTCCACATCTCTCTCCTGTCACTGTCATCCCTTTCTCCATAGTCCACATCTCTCTCCTGTCACTGTCATCCCTTTCTCCATAGTCCACATCTCTCTCCTGTCACTGTCATCCCTTTCTCCATAGTCCACATCTCTCTCCTGTCACTGTCATCCCATTCTCCATAGTCCTCACCTCTCTCCTGTCACTGTCATCCCTTTCTCCATACCCTCTCTCTCCCCTCTTTTTTCTTTCCCCTTCTACCTCCCCCATCTCTCAATCTTTCCATTTCTCTCTCTCTCTCTCTCTCTCTCTCTCTCTCTCTCTCCTCTCTCTCTCTTCTCTCTCTCTCTCCTCTCTCTCTCTCCTCTCTCTCTCTCTCTCTCTCTCTCTCTCTCTCTCTCTCTCTCTCTCTCTCTCCCCCCCACACCTATTGTTGGAGGACAGTCAATGCCATGCAGTCTAAACCCATCCATCTACCTATAAGCCCACAGTGTTTTTAAAGATGTCATATTCAATGACATGGGGAGTTGTTTATGCCTATATTACCCTGCTCAGACCCGTATACACACACACACACACACACACACACACACACACACACACACACACACACACACACACACACACA